>NW_009954492.1:665874-692041 GCF_000747805.2 Chaetura pelagica
AGCAGGTTATCAAAACACAAGCTTACATTGCTGCAAAGAAAGCATTGCTGTTTACTTTCCAAAGCCCAGTCTTGGATTTCTTCTCATTGTGAGGAACAGAGACATAGTTCAAATAAATCCTAACAGTGAGCAGGTCTGTAAATACAGCCACTTTGGGAAAGATTCTTTGTGAACGATCTATTTCACGTAGGCTTCCCAAACGTTGCAGGGAGTCACATCCTTCATAAAAGTGCCGTTTTCTTCTAATTTGAAAACTTAAAACTTCATCCTCAAACACATGCTTTCCCTGCTTCCTGCAACCCCTTCATCCAAACATGTGAGGTCTCTGTGCCACAAACGTCTTCTTGTCATGCAACAATTCCTACTGGCTCCAGGTTAGACTTCAGTTCCGGTGATCTCCATCTCCTACCCTTGCCTTTTTCCTTAGAAGATAACCATGTGAGGAAGCTAGTCTGCAACTGAAGGTCTATAAACAGTTGCTGGAGCTGCAGTGGCAGGTTTTAGTGGGGTTCAGCACAGTGATTCTCAGCTGGGCTGAAGGGTGTGCTGAGCCAAATGCCTCCCAGTGTCCTGTCAGAGCAAGTAGTGTACACCATGCTGACAGTCATTTGGTTTTAGCATAGGTGATCACTGATATGTTATTTTAAGTGAGATTCATAGATGCTGATTACATGTACTGCATAAATTACTTCATTATTAAAATCAGGTCATTTAAGCCCCAAAACCATTAACATGCAAACTATTAGCATAATTTCATAAGCTAATAAATCAAGCACAGGAAAAGAATTAAGCAGTTCCTAGTGATAAGTGTTTCTTCAGAGATTAAGAAACACAATTTTCTTATGCATATATTAACATTTTAAAAGTGAATTCATGCAAGAGCAATTTTTCTGCATATATGATACTTATGTTTAATAATCTTTATACTCTGTCTCCAGAGCTGTGTCAAAATTAATGGTGTTTTTTTTCTCAAATCACTGTACAGGAACTTGATGTTGAACTAGCTAGCCTGTTTTGATATATTCTACCTGTAAAATTCTTTTTACCTTTATTAAAGAGTTAAAGGCAAGAAATAAAACAAGCCAAGATATGATTTAGAAGAAAAACAGCTTGGGTTCATCTTAGATAATGAACTGTTCATCCAAGGTAAATTTTGTATTCTTAATCTTAAGCAGGACCAATGAAATTGTAATTATCTCCATAATTGCAATTTAGAATTGTGGTTGTCATCTTATTAAAGGGGTAGTTTAAAATTGATTTAATTCCCATTTCTTATGTAATAGAATGTAATATTGGCTAGAAGAATGCAGAGATAGGCTCTTCTGTTCACTTTACTGACTAGATTTAAAATAATACAGTAATACAACTGTAATTATTTAGATACACAAAAGTTACAGGGAAACAAAGAAAATTCCAATGTAAATGAAACTGTAATAAGCAACAGATGACAATGCCCAAGAATTGTGCTACGTTGTAAGATGTCTGTGATGTATTTATGTTTAGCTGGTTTTGTTTTCCAGCTCCTAACCTACTGTTTTAGTTTGTTTAGTGTATTTCTTTTTTTAATATGAGACACCAAATTATTTGCTCCAAGGAATAAGAGAATATGTTTTCAGAATGGTGCTCACCATAATGGGCATTTTGGGCCTCTTGGTTCCTATAGCAGTACCACAGGCTCTTTCTTTTCTAGCCCACATGTGGAAAAACACTTAAATGGCTTTCAGCAACTGCTTGTGCTTTCTGCTGTTTAGTGACTGACTTGGCTAAGACAACACCACCCTGAGAACTGCTTCTTCAGGGTGGGTTGGCTTGTTGCTGCTCATCTTCCTGAACCAGTTTACCCTGGGGCCAGACAAGGACCACTGCTGGCACCAGGGAAGTGATGACACCATGCAAGAGGGGACGAGCAGGGACACCCCTTTTCACAGCAGCTTGTTGCTATGTCAGTTTTGCTGCAAATTGCAGCCACAGCCTCAGCCACAGAAGAGCAAGGATGTTGACCCGAGCACAGTGGTAGTGGTCACTCAAGCACAAGCGAGGTGGTGAGACTGTCAGCAGACTGTGCAGAAGAAAAAGGGAAAAAAGGAGCGTGTTATGGTCATTTTTGTTATAGTGGTACAGCTTATACAGTGGGTGGGTTGGACCTGTGGCTCAGTGTCATGGTTTGGGCCTCACATGACAACAAAGAACAGCCCCATGGCTGCTCACTCAACTCCTCCTTCCACGCACATACGTACGCAGGCACTAGGATGGAGAGGGCCAAGCCCAACAAGAAGCTCATGGATCAAGACAAAGGACAAGGAGGGTTCTTCACCGATTAAGGTCCCAGGCAAATCAGACTTGACTTGGGGAAAAAACAATTTCACACTAATCAGATGCACACAGGACACAGACACACCCAGAGCAGGGCTTGCAGATGTTACCCCACCCCTCCCTTCTTCCCAGGCCCCAATCCCTTGGTTCCCGGTTTCTCTCCCTCCTTCCCCCCAGCAGCACAGGGGGACAGGGGATGGGGTTTAGAGTCAGTTCACAGGCTGGTGGTTCCTGCTGCTCCTGCCTCCTCAGGAAGAAGGATTCCTTACAGTCCTGCCCTGCTTCCCCATGGGGTCCCTCCCATGGCAGAGAGTCCTCCAGGAACCTCTCCTTCCTGAGTCCTTCCCACCAGGTCCGGAGCTGCTCCAGCCTGGGCTTCCCACAGAGTCACGGGCTGCTTTGGGAACAAACTCCCCTGGCACTGGGGCCTTCCACAGCTGAGCAATCCAAGTCCACTGGCAGCAAATCTAAGCTCACCCCTCCTGGCACCTTCAGGGAATGTCCCACCACGTTCCTCCATGAGTGCAGGGGCACAGCTGCCATCTCGCCATGGGCTGCAGGGAAACTTCTGCTGGGGCACCTTCTTCCCCTTCTTCCTCACCAACCAGACACCTCTCTGTCTCTCCAGCACAGCTCTTTCTTTAAGTTCTGCTCTACTCAGGTGTTATCTCGGTTCTTTTGTGTGGTATTTCTGCTTTGTGTATTGCTGAAGCTGAATATTAAAAAAGGGATTTAAAATCTTGTCTGGACAGATTGGCATGATTTGGGAGTTTTTACATCATAACAGTCCCACGTGAAGTCAAACGGAGGCTACTGTGCAAATGCAAACTCTGACTTGATTGCTTTGTTCATATATATTAAGATCCTGTTGCAGTCAAAGGCATATTACTTACTTGAATAAAATTTCTGGGTCAGATTCCACATTTGCATGAATGAATAAGTGTAAAAACAATAATTTGAATTTCCAGGGTTCTGTAATAATTATTCTCAGGTAACACTGTTATCTTCCCTTTTAAAATGCTAATGTACCTTTTTAATGTGGAACACCCAACATGAAGTACTTCAGTTAGTCAGGCAGCATCTGAATTTTCAGCAATGTGTGAAGAAGAAGGTTCTTTCAGGCATTGTTTGTTGCACCTACCCCAGGCTTCTGCTGTCACAGCCTCTCAGAGGACTCCATTCCTCCACACATGCTAGAAGGTAAACCTCAGAAGGCATTTATCAGGTGAAATGAAGGCATCTCTTCCCAGGTTCAGTGTTCCCCCAAGAGAACCACAGAGAAACTCATTTGAATCTCAGAATTTATGTTTCTTTGTTGTTTTTTTATTTCACTCTCACCATTAACACTGCCATCTTGTCTTCTTCTACCTCTTTATCTGCTTTCTCTGTATACTGTGACCCCCTACTGAAGTGATAAATTCAGCATGAAAGTGATTTCTAGTATAAGCTAATTTCTGGTACATCTGTTTATAAAGGCTCACTGAACAGTGAAAAAGGATATTTTTTAAAAATCAGTCTTTGAATGATGACTTATTAATTACATTAAAAACATTCATTCAGCTAACCTTCTACTGGAATGTTATATGCACTTTCCAACTCATAAATGAAGAGAATGGAGGCAAGTGGACTCTGTTGTCCATACCTGGAAGTTACATTGCACATCAGTGGCAGGAGGATGAGTAAAAGTTCAAATCCACCTCTAATGAATTCCCTTAAAATGAAAATTGCTTTACATGGAAGTGCATTTAGGGCTGCACTTCACACACAGCTCTAAGCCAGGAAGACCTATGTTGTCTGCAAGTGTGTGGGAGGGAATATTCTCCTGCGTTTGAAAAAGAGTGCTAGGAACTCAGCATACGTGGCCATAACAAATCAAATAACTTTCCTCCTTTCTTCCCAGGAGTCCAAAATATTAATGGAAATCCTGAGCTATTGCAGATTTTCTTCTAGGAAAATGATATTGTCACCAAGATCTTTCTTATGGCAGGAATGGCTGCTATTTTGTATTGGTTTTTTGGTGGTTTTTTTTCCTGTGTGTGTGCTTGTTTGGTTGGGTTTGGGGTTTTTTCGGGGGGGAGGGGGGTATGTTTTGGTTTGGTTTTTGGTTGGAATTTTTTTGTTTGCTTTTAGGTTGTTTTTTTTGGCAGGGGGTATTTTTTGTTTGGGTTGGGTTTTGTTTCTTTGCCTGTTTTTTGTTTTTTTCTCTCTTCCTTTTTTCTTTTTTTCTTTTTTTTTTTTAGTTCTTTCTCAACAGTGCAACACTAATTCTGCTTTATTTTTCTTCAGCCCAGAAAATTCTGGTGAGGAGGGAATGCTATGTAAGAAGTAGCCCTATACTGTTACCCTAAGATGTTAAAAAGTAGGGTAGTTCCTCAGAAATAAAATTGCTATTTGCCTCTTTTTAAGATTATTATTCTCCAAGCTAAATACCACATGCAGCACTTCAGTTAGAAATAAGTAACTTTAGATGGATGAGGTGGAAACTGGACCATTCACCAAAGGTTATTCCAGGAAAGGAGGCACTTCCAAAGCTCACTGGAACCTTCACAAAATCTCTGTGTCCATTTCAATAACTTGACTTGTTGCCAAATCTTCTCGTTTATTAAACCAGCTACCCAGCTCAGCCATTGCTCTAGTTCTGAATTGGCAAATATTTATTTGTTAGAAAGAAAGAAAAAAATCTACCTAGAACAACAACAACAAAAAACCCAAACCAGATGTATAGTACTCATTACTTAAGAATAAAAAAAAAAAGAGAAACTACAAACACCAGGACATGTGAGAGCTTTTACTGAGGACCAAAGCTTTTGTGACAGAAAACAGTTCAAGAAAACTAGGATACACATAATACTCTTGCTTTGTCATTGGTCCTCTGCTGCAAATTTGCAATTACAGTTTGTGTCAAGCGCCTGCTGAAGATCTCTGATGTGACATAAATGGCCTTGGATTATCAACATCTGATCCTCCTGCATTGAATTGGCTCCATTTTCTTCACTGGGAATAAATGAACTGTATGCACTGTTGAAGAATATGACCCAGTTCTCCCAAATGGTTCTCCTTTAGCCACACATTGGGTCATTTATCTTCTCAATTTTCTTACGTAACCTTAGCTGGGACAATAAACTTGAAATTTTTACAAATGTATTTGAGCTTTTCAATGGTGGTGGTGATCTTCAATCTCAAGATATCTGAAAAATTATGAGACTATGCAGACTATGAAGACCTTTTTTTAAGGTTAGTTTTATTTACATGGAATTCAGATACTTACTCAGGAGCTTAAGAATTTTTGTGAAAATTTATGCAAAACAGTGTGGTTCAATATTCTGAAGTTATCAACATAATCTGCTTGTGCTTTATTTGCTGTTCTGTAAACCACTCCCTGCAGCTGGGTGAAATATTTTTTTCCTTTTTATTGCAGATGACCTGTCATTCCAGGTTCTTTCTCAAGAAGAATTCTAAGAACTTGTTAATAAATTGTAAGATTTTAAGGTAAACGGCAAAGGACAACGAAAATTGCTCCATGAAGGCCAGAAATTGAGTCCACAGGAAACAGCTGAATGGCTGTAATATATACCCCATAGAAGACTGACAGTGTTCGTTATTCTTCATTTTTATGTGATGTATGTTAACTGACTTCTGTTTATTCATCCATCATGAACACTGTAGAGGAGAACTATGCATAGTAGTTTATATTTAAGATATTCTTGAAGTATGATTTGCTTACAGAAAAGAGCCTCCAAAATTTCATACATAAAGATCTATCTGAGACTTGCATTCAAATAGGCAGATGCTGTGAAATGACAACAGTGCTTGTGTTTTTGAACTGACTGATGTCTACAATTAGCTCATTTATTAGCATGGAATCCTCTAGTTTCAGTTCTCTGGGCATTTGAGACCCTTTTTTGAAGGAAGGCACTTCCTCCTCACTTTCCCAGCACCCCTAAAATATTCCAGGGGTGTCATCCAGAGTCAGGTCTTGACACTGCAGCTTGGCTCAGTGCTGGCTGACCCTGGTCACTGAACTGCTTTGGTGTGCTCAGCCAGCAGGATCCTGACCCAGCAGAGAGAGACCTGGTGGTTTTCTGGTAGGCAAACACTCAGAAATGTCTGAACAGTGAGTGGTGCAAAGATGAAAGTGGGAAAACTCTACCAGCAGGGAGGGAGGAGCTGGCTTGTCACCTGGCCGTTAAGTCACCTGAAGGGGGACATGGAACTGCAAGTTATAGGATTGTAGGTACTGCATGGATTTCCACACCCAGCTTAGGTATGTACTGCTGGTAATATGAACTTCAGGCTATCTGTTGAGAAACCTGTTTATCAGCATGGGCTATCAGCTCTGAAAGGTTGGATGCATAAATATAAGATGTCTGTGCATTATCATGACAATGATGGTTCTATCTTGCACTAGAGGCAAGTATTACTGCAACACAGAACTACATTTCAGGAAATTTGAAGGGAAGTCAGCATGTCAAGCTTATTATAACTGACATGTGTGTCGTTTTACACTTCTGATTGCATAGATTTTGTTAAAGTGGGCCAGCATTGGCTAAGTGTGTATAACAATATGACATATCCTTTTCTTCTCATTAATTCTTGCACAGGGAGAACTGCAGCACTGAACATAAAACCTTTTTTTCCAGGCATTTCCAAATAAGGGTAGTCAAGAAAGTTAAGGCAAATCAAGTTAGGGAAGTTTATCCAAGTTCCATATATAAAATTGCATTAAAAGGCTTCTGTGTAGTTTAGTTCCTTCAGGTGTAGTGCAGCTGCAGACTTGCTCAAGGACTGAGTTCACTTCTTCTTATTGATTGCTCTTAAATGTCATGAACTTTAGAGAAACCCCAAGAGTGAGATAAAAAAGGTTGAAATGTGTGTTTGTTCTAATTTTCACCTAAGGGAAGAGGAGATGCAACATTGCTGAAGTAAGGTCACCTTCTGCAGTTGATGGAACTCCTAACAACAATAGCACTTGCCTTAAAAAGTATCTTGGGAGCTGTATTCAATGTGGAAACCATGGACAAATGGGGGAAGATACTTCTGAAGTGCTTCCAGAGTAAGTAAACACACATTTTAAAATATTTTCTTAACTTTTTACTAATATTAATGCATTATCTTTGAGAAGAGAAGGCTCACAGAGGAATCTTATCCATATGGATAAATGTCTGATAGGAGGGATAAATGAAGACAGAACCAGGCTCTTCTCACTGGTATCCAGGGAAGGAATAAGACACAGTGGAAACAAAAAGAAACACAATTCCATTTAAACAGAAGAAGAATTTTTTTCCTATGAGGTTGGTCAAACTCGGGACAGGTTGTCCAGAGAGGTTGTGGTGTCTTTGTCTTTGGAGAGAATTCAAAACACAACCAGACATGGCCCTGAGTAACCTGCTGCCTTCGGGACCCTGCTTTGAGCGGAGGCTGGACCTGATGATCTCCAGAAGTCCCTTCCCACCTCAGCCTTTCTGTGATTCTGAGGAGACAAGATGTTGTTAGCAATCTGCTAGTGAAGAGATATGAGCAAAATTTCAATCTCAACCATTTCTTCTGGCATCATCTTATTTACAGAACTGAACACATTAAGATGGGGTTTTAATTATTGAATTGTCCTTAATATAAGACAGTGAAAAGGGAGTATTCAAATCTAAGCAGTCCTTTTGAATAGCAACAGGAAATTAAAATCTTATACTGGCAATACCCTTGTAGAATTCAGGTTCAGTTGACAATGATCTGGACATTGATTTTATCTTTGGTCTGCAAGAAACATTCTCTCCAGATTTTCACTGATTTTTCATTTTGGACGATTTCTATCATATTCCTTTTGACAATACTTACTCTTATTTTATTTATTTATTTTTTCTGCTTGCTACTTCTAGTATACTGTAATACATTAAAAATTGAACATAGCCATAAATTACTTAAGCATTTTCAGTAGCCCTAGCAGATTGCTCAGACTGGCTTGTTTAACAACTCTATTCAAATGTTCTGAATTTGCTGTCTTGCTAAATAATCCAGATGTTCAAACACCAGTTTAAGAAGAGCTGTAGCCACTTAATGAAAGCATGCAAGGATCCAGAACACTGGAAAGCAGCAAAAATTCTTCTTATTTTGTCTACTGTCTGTATTTATTGCTGTTCATTTGTCTGTGTGCCTTCCCTCCCCTCCCACCCCAGCTGCCACCATGCAGATGGCATTCCCAGCAAAACAAACAGCTCAGATTCAGCACACTATTTGTTGTCTGGAAATGTTAGCAGATGACAGGGAAAGGGGAGGAAGAAGAGGGCTAGGTCTACATTTTTCGGGTCATTTTTTTGGCCCTGAATTATACTCAGTTACTGCAGAGAGATCCTGGGGATTACTAGGGGGGAAGGGAGTGAGAGTTTGTTACTGTGCATTTGATATATTCTGAGTCTTGCTGGATTTCAGTTTCCATATTATCCAGTTATCCAGTTATTTGCTTCTAACTCTATAACAGCTTTAATTTATTAAAGGGCTGGAAAAAATAGTTTTGCTTGCCCTAGAAACCAAGTGAAAACAATGAGGAAGAAGAAGGCATCCCTGCAAAGTTGTTACTATTAAACCCAGACATGAAGTGGAACGTTTGCAGTGTCTGTGAACAGATGTCTAATGACAAACAAACAAACCAATTATTATTAAGTAATGATTTTTTATGTTTTATTTTTAAATGCCTTTTATTCAGCCCTTTCATACTGGTAATTTGTGTATGCTTTTAGCATTGTATACTGGCCTGTGTTACTGAGAAAAACACAATAGTCTGGGGTTTGATACAGGAGGAAATAAGAGACATGGTAACTTCTTACACTAAAGGATAATGCAGCCACAGCTGCCCAGCATTTGCCTTCAGGAATCCAACTTTTAGATGTCGTTAACTGTGCTAAACTTTCATTCTGGGGGTAGAAATTTCCAAAACTATTGCGTGCCTCATAGAGAAAAGTTTTGGATTAAATTTTGTTGTTGAACAAAGCTAAGGGAAAAGGTTGCTGGTCTTGGCATCTTAAAAATATTTTTGCTATTGTTTTGCTGAGAAACTGCAGCACCTCTGTGTGTTGCAACAAGGGCTTGATATTCAGCACATCTGACACTAGGAGGTTTTTTGGCTGCCATGTGAAAATTAATTCAAAATAGCACTCAGAGTACAAGCTTCTGAAAAAATATCCATTCATAAACACACAGATTTCTTGCTGCCCAGCTGCAGTGGGGTCACCGAGGCACCCAGTCTGAGAGCAGAGACAGATGTCCTTATCAGTGACTGGAGCTACAGCACTTTAAGCAGGTATTGGCCCATCTGCTTGGTACTGCTCCCATATCTCAGATGTCATGACTGATTATCTGGACGCTCAAGCTTTCTTTCAGTGACAGTTCAGGGAAGCAGTGCCATTCACTGACAATGCCATCTTAGCAGCCCCCAGCTGCTCATTCCTGTCCCTATGCCCCCCTTCAGTTGCTCTTGTAAATTGTTTATGGGGTCTTTCAACAACCTGGATCCAATCTCTGCCCCTCTAACCTGAACTGACTCTCATAACCAGTTCAATGCAGGGATGACTGTGGCTACATCTGCTAGAGGACAACTAACTGTCTGTGTCCTGTGATCAGGGAGATATTATCTGAATTTTCCTCTTGCTTTTTTATGTGTGGGTGTCATAAGGAGACCCAAATGTGTTTGCACATGTTCTGCAGTCAGGAGAGCACTGGGAGCAGCTGAGGGCTGGCATCCCCCCCTGCAGAAGCAGGCAGCTGTGACTTGTAATCTCCTGAGCTGCCACTGTAGGGTTTGATAAAGCTACTCTGGGAGAGGACTTCATGCTCTGTGCTTGCTTTCCTACCCCCCTTAAAAGGTAACTGAATCTCAATAAGATTATGTGTAAAAGTAAAAATATCTGCTGGTGCCATGAGCATTTTAATTATGCCCAGGAAATGTAGTTTTCATTTCTGTTTTGTACCACAAGCACAATTCTTTACTTCTCAGACTGGTTGGGTTAAATCACCTGAGTTATAAACAGAAAATACTCAACTATAGGACTATATAATCAATCAGCTTTCCAATGCTAGTCCATAGATCTCCCATTGTCACCTGGACAAGTCACTTAGAAATACGTCTGTGTTTGTAACTAGAAATTTGTTGAACTTGAAAACCATGCATTTTCTGAAGGAGCTGTAAGGGTTCTTGACAGTCCTTCTGCACTATAAAGAGTTTCTGTGTGGGAATAAGTTTGGAGTGCAGATGCTGGTGCTGTTTTCCACAGCTAGTCCATGGATCCTGGAGGTCTGTGAGCCTTTTATAAGACATCTGTGAGAACTTACCTATGAAGAGTCAGGGAGCTTTGATTTGGTACATAAAGCTCTGCACTTCCACTGGAAATTAAAAAAGCCAAACAACTAGGACCCTGCAGACTGATATAGACTGAAAGACAGTGATTTGGTGAAGTACACATCTTGTGCTGTAGGTGACTGCATCCTAATTTCCCACGCTGGCAACAGTCTGTGTTTGTCTGTTATGGATTTAGTCGTCTCCTAGAGAGTCTCCAGCTGGTTTCTCTGTGACCTGAATTATTGGGATGTCACTGAAACAAAATTCTAGGTGAATTTAGGTAGTATGTGACAAAGCCTGTAGGTAGTTATGGTGCAGTCTGTGTATTAGGTTAACAGATGGGTTTAGATAGAAATTTCAAGTGAAGAAAATTCAGAGTAATAGATTGGGTTGAAGGGACCTTACAGATAATTTAGTCCCATGCCCCCTGCATGGGCAGGGACACCTCCCAACAGACCAGGTTGCTCCAAGCCCCATCCAACCTTGCCTTGAACACTTCCAGGGATGGAGTAGCCACAGCTTCCCTGGGCAGCCTGGGCCAGGGTCTTACCACCCGCACAGTAAGGAATTTCTTCCTAATATTTAATCTAAATCTTCCCTCTTTCAGCTTAAAACTATTACCCCTCATCCTATCATTACATGACCTTGTAAAAAAAAAATCTGAAATATTACTTTTTTAAAAAGAAAAAAAAAACCAACACAAACCCAAACTAACAAACAGAAAAACCCCAAAACAAACAAGCTCTGTTTCTTTCTCATATCTAATTAAATTTTAAAACCTCCCTTTTAAACAGCATATGGCACACAGATTTCCCAGTCATCTGGGAATCAGTAAGATACATGTCTGTGTTATTCAAGTTCCAGCTGACTAAGCCATTGCATATACCAGAAGTTCCCTGTAATGTTTGTAAAGACTACCATGGACAGCAAAGCCAGCTCGGAGCTTTTTGACAAAATTACTTTCATCCAAAAATGCCTCTATTTGTCTAAGCCAAAATCTGTAGGAAATAGTTCAAAACAGATTTCAAGGTCCTGAAAAAGTAAATTTGATCAAGCAAGATTTTGACATTTTAAATTCAAGATTTTGGTTTTCTGTAAAATGGCTTTTCGTTACAAAACATAAGCTAATTCTAGTATTATCTAGATGTTTTAAATCACCTAAATAAAATATTTCTGTAGACTTTTTTTTTTTTTTTTACTTGATAAGTAGTAATAGTAATAGTAGTACTATTTTACATTCATAAAATTTGTCAAGGTTTTGAATTTTTTGGTCACAGTTCAAGAAAGGGAGCTATCTACAAGCTTGGAAAGAGTCAAATTCCAGGTCTAGTTCAGTTCATTGTATTGTAGGTAATAGTAGTACTATTTTACATTCATAAAATTTGTCAAGGTTTTGAATTTTTTGGTCACAGTTCAAGAAAGGGAGCTATCTACAAGCTTGGAAAGAGTCAAATTCCAGGTCTAGTTCAGTTCATTGTATTGTAGAGACCCAAAAGCAAAACTCAGTAGAAGACAAGGAAGGAAAACCACATAAGCATCCCCAGAAAAAAAGCAAATGAGGTATTACTGTTCTGCTTTCCCTTCACATCTGCTCCCCAGCCTTTAATCATTCATTAGCAGATATAGTTCTTGTACGATTCTTATCAGGTATCTATTCCAACAAGTGAAGCATTATGGTAATGAATAATTGGGATCCATTATTTTAGCAACTGTTCCTGATTCTGCTTAATGACTAAATGAATACAAAATGTTTTCTAGCAGGACTATTTAATTCAGATGTACTATGGATGAATGCTTACAGAAGTAATTCCTTTAAACTTATAGCGACAGGAAATATTTGTATGTTTATTTATCTTTCATACAATAATGAAACTCCTTTTGTATTTTTTCGAAGGTTACACAGAAATTAGCCTAGTATATTGCCTCTGCTTCATTACAGAATTGCCTTACAATGGAAAATTTCTCTCTAGCTCTATGTTCTGAAAAAAACTACTGGTTCACTTGAAGTTATGATAACTGCTAAATGACTACCATTCTGCTTCAGTGGTTGAAAAATGCAAAAAAATATTTGCATTGTGTTTCAAAGCAAAACTTTCCCTGAAGTTTAAAGTATTTTATGTAGTTATTTGACCTAGAAATTAGAGTGAAAGAAAATGTAGATGGACAAGTGGAACAGAGTTCTTTAAGCCTCAGGGGTTTCACTGGGAAGAAATATGTAAGCAACATGTATGGTCGGGGATATTTTCTTGAGTGTATGGGGAAAAGGGAACAGAAGGTTCCTGTCCATCTTGGAAAACTGCACAGTGAGAATTTTTGCTAGCAGAAGCTGAAAGAAACAGAAATATGGGGATTAACAAGATTACTGAATTTGGCCAAGGAATTCATACACAAGTTACAAATCCTTGGATAAACCGAGAATGACAATTAGAGGATTAATTTATTAGGGGGCTTTAAAATTGTGGTGTGCCTTATGTCTGGTTACTTCAAAGCAACTGATGAATGTCATAAGAGCATCCTGTCACTGGAGCACTTTGTCAGGTGGAAGAACCATCCAAAGGTGCTTGAGAGGGAAAGTCACTGGACAGCAGCTCAGTTCTACCTTTGCTGTTGGCTTAGATAATTTTATGATGACAGTCAATTTAGAAAACATTAAATGTGAGCTTAAATGTGAATAAATCTTTGAGCATTTCACTAAGGAGGAGGTTGAGAAGTGGCTTTTACAATGTTAATTCATAGGTGCTGGTAGTGGGAGAAACTCCTCCCTTTCTCAAGTAGGTTCAAGAGAGGCTTTGGGTTACTTCAGCCCAAAGACAGCGGGGGCTGAGTAGCATCCTGCTCTCCATGAAGACAAGAGCTACAGATCCCACAGCTGCATTGGCTTACTTTGCTGCTTTCTTGGATAAGCCTTAGGAGGCTTCCTTTGAGCAAAAGGCTGCAGGAAAGGGAAACTGCAGGCTACGTACCATTGCTTCTCTCTTCTCCTTCCCTTCTGCTGGTAGAAGTGGTTGTGCAAGAACCTCAGTACATGGTCAGTTAACAGCTCGTTGGAAACTGCAATTTTTTCAAGGCTGGATTTAGGACTTTACTGTGTCAGCCAACACAGTGCTTGCTGGGCAAATCCTCAGCTACTGTGACTTGTCACAGTTCTGTGGTAGTTGGTGAACCCTGAATAATTCACACTACGTGAGGATTTCACTTATAGAATGAATGTGAAATAGCACTTTATAACAAATCATTTTTCATGACAGGGGACTGACAAGACCAAGACCATTTTTATATGGGTTATGTAGCTATGGGATTGCTTCAGTTAGTTTTTTAAAGAAGATATCTAATGTTAAGTTTCTATATTTTTGCACTTCTGTATATGAATATGTTCTTCATTTTTCTATGCATACTCATTCATCCACTTCCAGAGCTCTCTTTTTTATGTATTTTAATTGTGTTGATATAGATTTGATCTGAGAATTAAGCTTCTTTCAGTTTAAGGGCACATTGCAGTTTTCTTGTCATTTCACTTACTGGGAGGAAGAGAGTATTTTTTTCTTTTACAGGGATGAAGAATTATTTTCTGTCACCTTATGGGAGGTGCTACTTTTTACTTTAAGAGTTAAATACTATATGCAAGTTTAATTCTGCTTTAGCTTTCCTTTAGATTACTTGCTGATCCTGCTCTGTTAGTTACCACTTCCTAATATCTTCAGTCTAATTCCATTTGGAGTCCTTTATTTAACTCTTGCTGTTCAGGTTACTCAAATGAATCCAGGAGAAGGCTCTCCACAAACTGCAGGAGCTTCTTAAAAGTAGGATGCAAGAAGGGCTGTTCCAGCTCAGGCTAAAGAAGAGCCATTGATACCAGAATCCTGGCTCCTAAAGTGATGAAAAGTAGAGGATCATTGCTAACCATTATAAAATTACAAGCCTATAGTGATAGCTACCTGCCTTATACTCCCGGCTTCTAGTGATATGACTTACAAAATCAGAGGTAGGGTCTTTCTATTTAATAGATCCCAATGGAGGAGTTTGTCCAAGAGATCTTTAACTCATGGCAAATCCTGTAAGCAACAACATTTTTAAGCAAGGAAATTCAAAGCTACCAACATGCCATATGAGGAAATACTTCTGGTTGTATTTGCTTTGATGCAGCTAATTATATGATGCATCTTTGTTCACTGTATTTCATGATGCAAGAACTTCCTTCCCCTAGTTGACCTGTCTTTGCTACTCATGATTTTAGTGAGCTCTCTTCTTTATCTTCCTTTTTCCATGTACACTAATCCTAGATTTGGTTGTTCTTTGAAATTGTTACTGCTTAGTTTCTCTATTTCTTGGAACACTAATGATATTTAATTTTCAGTGATCTCTCTGGTTTATGCTATTTAAAGAAGGCTTTCAACATGGGAACCTCTTGGATTTTATAGCAAACAGGGATGCAAAGAATTCCTGCAGTTCACCACTGTGGCCTTATGTCTCCTCTGTGTTCCTTTTATATCTTAGCAGTCTACTGTTCCTGATAACTCTTTAATAGGTGTCCTGCTAGCAACAGAAAAGGATGAACTACAAATTTTTGATGGCCATCAGTGTATTTTTTGGGCATATGATATGTTTACGTTTTATGTCCTATTTTCACCTACAACTTCTTGATGGATGTAATCTCTTTTAATAAACTTCCACTGTTTAACCATGGCAGCTTTTTCTAAAGCATTTACTCTGAGACTTTAAGCTGATGGGAAGTATCTTCTTCTTGGGGTTGTTACATTTTATAAGTCTTTTACAGGCTTCCACTTTCTTTTTCTTAAACTTGATCACTACCATAGTGGATTTCTTGTTTGACTTTTTTATTGCTCATGTATGCATGAGATGTCTAATTTCATTGTAGTTACTGTTAATGTAGCTGTTTGATACAGAAGGACTCAAATGACAGGTCAGATGGCTTTCCTGGCCTCTTTCAAATACTGTGGCTGTGGGTGGGGGTTTTTTTCCCAATTATTTTTCTTTTCATTGAAGACAATGTGATTATTTATGTTTTTCAAGTTGTTCTGAACAACATTTAAAACTGACAGATATTTCATTTTCTCTTAATGCATTACCTTTTTTTATTGGTATAACTCTTAGGATTGACAATATTTGTCTTTTCTAAGGTAAGAAGAAGGAGGTCAAGTTCTTCCACACATCTAGCAGCTGGTGAGCACCAGTAACTTGACCTGTGGGGCAGAGACTAGTTCATCCCCTGGTGATGTCCCAGCAGCTGTGTGGGACACCTTTGCATGTGGTGCTCAGCCACCTGCTGCACTATTTTGGAGCAGGAGCATAGGAATGCCAGCCTTCCAGAGAGGCCTAGGTTTACAGTTTCCCTTAATCAAACTTTCAGGGACAGACACCATCCAGAACTCCTTTGTGAAACTGCAGTACATTTTAATAATGACCTAAAGACATATGGGGACTGGGCAGGCTATTGCATGAGGCGTGCTGACTGCAAGAAGCCAAGTCCAGGAAAGTAACTTGTGTTACCAAATGTACCAAAATGTATTTGTAATTTCATTTAAAAATACATTTCCCTAGTGCTTTTGCACCTGATTAATGGGTTTACCTTACCTGAAATGTACCCTGAAAGGCTCTGGCAGATCAGTAGGCAAGCC
Source organism: Chaetura pelagica (assembly GCF_000747805.2). Lineage (NCBI taxonomy): Eukaryota > Metazoa > Chordata > Aves > Apodiformes > Apodidae > Chaetura > Chaetura pelagica. The sequence continues at coordinate 682,150 of NW_009954492.1, forward strand.
AAAAGATCTGTACTTGGAGCTGTATTTGCAGCAATGTGAGCTAATGTGAAGGAGAGGAAAAGGCAGTGAATGATTATGTGCTTCTGGAGGAAATTAAAACTGGAAAAAAATACTCTTTTTTGTAAGTTCACATGATTTTCTGGAGATGCCAGGGAAAATGTATTTAAAAGCTAACTTGCATCCTTGGTATTGCTATGATATCTGTAGTGTGGTTGTTGGGCTGAGCCCTGCTAACAAATACATCATCTATTTTGTTATCAGCTTTTGCATCAAGCTTTTACAACAGCAGTAAGCAGGCAAAACACAGGAACTATACCCATTTTCCTTGGAATGTGCCCTTCATTATCAAGTAGAAGGAGAGGGCTATAAAGGAGCCTTTATGATGTTCACTGAATTGCCTGAGAGAGCTTTAATAGATGGAAGGGCTGAGTTCTGTTATGGGGCAGTACAAGGTTACACTGTACCCCTTCTGAAATGTTCTGAGAAGGTCATAAGCACCATCAACCTCAAAGTACTTAAGACAGTAGTGTAATTAGATAATGCACATATGAATGAAATTCTTGTTTCAAAAGACTTCCTCATCTTCCCCGTGCTCCTTTTTAATGAAGGAGGCTTTTTGTTCAGACAAGCAAAGACTTGAAATGTAGTTTTATCCTGATCAATTTGCTTGTCTTGCCCCTTGAGGACATTAACAAGTCCCTTCAAGAGATCCAAACAAATGTTTGCAGAATCAAGGTTAATTTTTTTTTCTCCTCTGTAAGTCTTTAAAGCTGAGCTGTCCCAGAACATATGCAGAAATAATCCTCTGCCAAGGTGTGGGATCCAATACACCTGTAACCACTTAGGCTTCAGGTTACCTGGAAATTGAGAAAGACACTCTTAAATGTTCTTAAACATTATGAGAACAACCTTTCTGTTTCATCAGAAATTAAAGCTTTCAGTCAAAGACTGAGCTGGAGAAAAAACACTTCCTGTACACATCTTGAACCAGATATTCTGAGTGCAGAGGTGACCACTTTTTGTCTCAGTAGTGCCAGTATTCCTGTCCTCTGCCTGAGGCCATCCCTCCCCATTTGCTAAGGACTGGACCTAAGTTACCATTTGCTGATCCTTGTCCAGTTTACCTTGTGAGATGAAGACCAAAGGCACGTGAGTGAGAGCCCAGTCTTTCGAGGTATATTGCATCTTTAGCTCCCAGTGACATCAGACTAAAAAGCACCTATAGATCTGCTTCAATGCCCTCCTTTGGACTTTGGACTGAAGAACAGCAGTTCTTCAGCAGCACAGTCCAGAGCACCTGCAATAGTTCATAGTCAGTAAATTAAGTTGTGTTCAACAGTCTAAACCAGCTTTATTGCAACATTGCAGTGATACCGTCCAAAATGAGGTCTTTATAAAGTGCAATATGACTTGCCAGACTAATGTTAACATCCATGATTTAAATGATGACACAAGCAAAACTTCTGCTCTAAAATGGAGAAATTAAAGATACCAAAATATTCTCTTTCCTCTTGCCAATGAGAACAGCTGGCAGGATGAGTTTACAGAACAAAAACCTTGGCCAGCAGATGTAGGTTATCATTTTCACAGGTTTTCCCTCTCAAACACAGGATTAAGAAAACATGCTATTTTTTTAATTTCAAAATTGGAGGGTTTGTGTCTTTCATCTGGTCAAATTTAGCGTAAAAGTGAAAATAATATCAAAGTTACAGGCACCACAGGGAGACTGTTAATGTGGTAACAAAGGGCATTTGGCCTGCTAAAATAATAAAAGACTATACAGCTTTCCCAGTGATGGCTGAAGCCCAATTAGTACTTTCCAAGTGGAGCCACAATATTCCTTTCCAGATTATGCGGTTTGGCACGATTCAGAATGAGTAAACTTACTTTCCTACAAGGGAAAAAATATAATTAACAGGAAAAACAAGGTCATGCAGTATTATGCTTTAGGTAAGCAATAATACACCATGGGGTGTACATTAAACAGTCAATATTCATACACCTTGAACAGGCTGAGGCAGAGGCAAAGCAATGGCTCAGCCTACAAATGATACATGTATTATCTTAATAAACCTATGTGCAAGAGTAAAATGCAAAAAGATATTTTCTTTCCTTACTGGGTAATTTTAAGGGAATATATAGTCAACGTTCATGTGTATAGCACTCACATATATTACTTTCAAAATACCTTTTCTGTGAACACCTCATACTTCTAAGTAATAACTGGATTTGCTATTTTCTTTTTGTTTTAGCACCTTTTTTGTTTTCTGTGCTGCTACTAAAGGCAGAATGGTTTGGAAGATTAATTTTTTTCTTATTTGAACTGATGCAATTTGTTAAAAGGACTTTGAGTCCTTTGAGGACTTTGACTGGATAGTCACACTGAAAGCCTCTAAGAGTCTATTCTTATTTATAGTAAGCCACTTTCCAGGACTCGAGAAGTGACACAAAGACTGCAAAGGCTCAAAAAAAGCTGAAAATAAAGTCACAGGATTTGAAAAAAAGAAAGAGCAACTTCCAATTTGGAGTTGAACTTGCAAATGATTTGTAAGAGTAAGTTTTTCTTCTCTCTTGTTTTTGCTAGTGTTTTTTAAATGAACAGACTGTTCAGCTGGAGCTCAGATAGAGAGGAAAACATGCAATGCAAAAGAAAGCATGGTGACCCAGGGGAAGTGTATACTATGGTAGCAAAATGAAAACAGCCCTGCTGAGACATCTGGTTAATGCTCTACTAGTGACACCGTTCATAAGAAAGCAGATTAATACGCCAGGGGGAAGATGAAAAAAGAAGAAAAAGTGAACTTCAAAAAACATGGAACCACTCCCATCACCTGAAGCTTAGACCACACACCTGAAAGGGAGTAACCCACACCCAGCTCAAGCACAGTGTGAACAGCCTTATCTCCCTTTCAACTCCACCATTTGCAGATGTCTCATATACGTAGAGAAAGTGCTTGTAGGGGATGAATTGCTTCTTTATTTCCTGTTTATTTTCTTCTTACAGTAACCTATACTATTATAAAACTTCATGAGCTGCAGCATCTCCCCATAGCTCTTGCTTTACTGCTGTTTGGCTCCCAGTTGGTACAGTTCCCTTCACTTCCCAGCTCCACTTGGGACTATTTGCTCTGTCAAGATCCCAAACAGCCTCCTAAACCAGCCCTGCCTATTGTAGTTCTGTGTGTGATGGAGCAGGAAATGTGTGGGTAGTTGATGTGGGAACCTTATATTGCAGACTATTATTTTAAACCACTCCCATCTCAGACCAAAGGGGAAGCATAAGCCAGCACTGGAGCAAGTTGCTGTCCCACTAGCTGCCCTGTGCCCACGTTAGCCTGTGTTGCACAGCAGCATCCCTGCTGATACACAGCCTCTAATCCCCGGAGTGGATTTTTTTCCATTTTTGCTCCTCAAATCAACATGGCACTCTTTGCAATAGGGAATCGGAACTTATCATATCATTCTGTACATCTCTACATGCACCTTAACCTTCTTCTCTTAAAACAGATTGATCTCACCAATGTCACAGTACTGAGGTATCTAATTAGGACATCTACCAAATTTATGTGACTTGAGTGTAGAGAGAAAAGGAAATAGCATAAAAATACAGAGATGTCCAGAAATGTATATGCCTAAATGTAGCTTTTTTTTCCTCTATGTCTCAATGCAAGTAAATCTTTTAGGAAAAAACAGATCTGTTTCACTGTGAGTCAGAGCTCCAAGAAGCCTAGTAGAAAGGAACACAATGCAAGGAATGGAGAGCAAATAACTGAGGAAAAAAAAATAAATAAATCTCCATTTCACCTAGAAAATACTTGCTGAATGCATGTAGATTCCAAGCAGTATTTTATATTAACTTGATGATCAGGCCAGCTTCTCATAGAAACATAAATTTTCTTAGCTTGGAAAAATGTTATTGATTTTAAGTTTTAAATTACACCAGAAGGTACTGCACAAAAGGAAAAATAATTGTTCTGTATGAGGAGAATAATGCATACATTTGCCATGTGAATAACTGCTCTTTGCTGACATACCCCCAACCTATATTAAATAACTTAACAAATGTTTTCTATATGGAATCTGTTTTTATGGCAAAATTGTACCATGTAGAAGAACATTTTATCAAACAAGTATGCCATGTTCACCTGCAAAACCCACTACTTGCATGCAGCTATTGTATTTTATTTCTCTTCTATATATGCCCTTGCAATTATTCTATCACTCCTGTGGTTCTGTGTATCCTGTAGCAGCATATTAAGCAATGTCACTGGTATCCACCATGTGTAGTTTAATTGTTTCTTAATTATCCTGACACCTCCACCAGATTAAAATCAGTTGGAAAGTATTACCATCCACTACGTTTTACTTTGTGACATGTTTCTCTTTGTATGGTACTTTGCAAATCCCTTTCCATCAGCAACACAGGCTGAAGGAAAGTCTATAACTGTCCGAAGAGAAGAGGCTAGTGACAAAACTTTGTCCCAGTTTGAGAAACGCTTTTACTAAGTACAACTACCAAAAAGAAAGAGGTGAGTTAGCAGAAAAAAATGCTTTAAAATTAATCTTGTCAAGTCAGAATGATCATTTGGTTGCACCCTGCTGCAATGGAGGCCTGCAAGTTTCCAAAGTTTGAACTTGTCTCAAATATTTCTAAAAAGACAGTGAATTGTGGGTCAAGAAAAATAAACTCATCTGACAGAAATATAATTTACTGACTTTTTTTTTTTAATCCACTATTTGCATATGCTACGTTTATTTAAGTTGCAGATCCTGGGATTTACAAAATCGAAACCTTTCAAACTGAGTTTAACAAAATAAAAAATATCAAGACTTCTTCCTTTGATGAAAGTGACTACATTACTAATGAAAGATGTTCAAAGTTTACCTGCTTTGTGTACCACTCATTAGTCCTCAGCTATCAGTTCCACGGGAATGCCCTAACCAGAAGACAACTTGATCACTTCAACATCAAAGAAGGTATTATATAGCACTAGTCAAGGAGAGGACACTAAGTAAAACTACCTTTTAATAACTTAATAAAATAATCCTGAGTAGATACAGATTCCCCTCCCAATAAACAGGTTTTCATTAAATTTAAAACTGACAAAAAAGATTTTTCTAGAATTCTGTAAAGCTGCATGCCCTTGCAGATAACTCTGTTGAATACATTTTCTCATTCCAGCATTCCTGTGCAAAATTTAAAAAAATAAATCTATCACACGAATTTTTAAAGATTTATCTTTCTCCTTACAATAAAAATCCTTCAAAAAACCTAGTTAATCTTTCTTATAAATGGTGGAGCTCTTGCTAGTAAGTGTGGGAATACAGTACTCTTCTGCTTTCTATAATTGTACAACTAAGTGTTTTATAAATTGCAGCTCTCATGACAAAACAAGGAAATTTCAGTCCTTTTCTGGATCCAAAGTTTCCAAATTCCTAGCTAGCTGAACTTACAGTCTAAAATCATTAAGATGCTTCTGAAAATGTCAGTGTCTTTTAAAACCTAAGAGTTATACATTCTTCATTTTAAAATGTGTGGCCCTTAAATGGAACATTTACAGCCAGGTAGTACCAAAGCTTTTATGCAGTGAACAACTGGAGTATTGATGTAATAATCCTAATTATTTTGAAACACTCAAGTAAAGAAAAATTCCACTGGCTACTTCAAAGACACATACTCCATAAAGTCTCAAGTCTTTAACTGTTATGCCAACTTTTAAAGAGTAAAACCAAGGAACAAGGCTGATCTACAGTGGTGTGAATTCTAGGAAGCAGCTTGTGAATAATACTACCACTACAGAGCACTCTACTACAGAGATTCTTCAAATTCATTTGCTTTAGAAACCACCATTGTTTTCTTTCCTGTTAATTTAATAAACACAGTAGCTGCCAGCTGAACTATAGATACTCACCAAAGAAGACATTTAGCTGCTTAGGCAGCAAATGCAACCCAAAAGCCTTTTCCCCATCTTGCTTCTCTGAGGGATGCTGCTTTCATCCCACCTTGAATGATTCTTTAAGTGCCTTTGCTCCTGCTCTAATTCATCAGAGCCAACTAGTTCCCCAAGCCAACTAATTCAAGCAGATGTGCACTTACAGGACATTAATAAATAAATAAATAAATAAATAAATAAATAAATGAAAAACAAAGTTCCTAAGGTACTGCACACACCATGCCACACTTAAACCATCACCTTCCATTGTGTTACACTGAAGCACTTCTGAGAATCTCTGATTCCTTATCACATAACGTTCAATGCTGTGAGTGTGCTACAGATCTCCCTTTGTCTCCCAACATCATTCCATTCTATTTTTCTGTTATCTTTGGCATTAATTTATCCAAAACATGTAACAGCCTTGGAAAAAGCATATTAAAAATACACACTGCTTAACTCATGCTTAAATATGTGGTGTTGGCAGTGGAGACATGCACTCAAGGATTAATTTTAAAACGTGCTACAGACTAGGAGCGTATCAGTTGTAAACAACATAGGAGATGGATCTAGGTATGCATATGAGCCAACTGCAGGGTTATGAAATTGCCAGTGAGAAACAACCAGGAGCAAATGCCATCCAAAGACAAACCAGTTAAACTATTTCTTAGCAGAGAAGAGGGAAGTACCTGGGCTGTTGTATAAGGTACTTGATAGATCTCACACAGACCTTTTTCATCATGTTCATGCAAGATGAAATAGGTAAAGAAAAGAGCTGCAGATATTACCAGACAGAAGTCATTTTAAGAGCAAGGCTGCAAAATTTTTGCTTGTTTAGTCTAGTAGAAACAAAAGCTGATACAGGAAACAATTATTCTCTAAAACACAATAGGGTAGTAAACAGTAGGCAAGGAAAAGGACTATTTACTCTAGCAGACAATGTTGGCACAAAAACAAACGGGTGTAATTTGGCCATGAATAAATTTAGGCTGGAAATTAGAAGATTTCTGGCCATAAAAGTGGTGAGGTGCTAGAGTAGTTTTTTAACAGAAAAAAAAAAAAAGAAGTTACAACTCAAGGTATTTATCGACAAGGATTGTTAAGTTCGTGGAAAATGCTACAGGCATAGTTCTCTGGATAAGTAATGAACCACATTTAGCTTATCCAGGAGATTATTTCCAGCATTATGTTTGCCTCTTTATGCATACATTGTTAGAAATATTAAGCAAATGCCATCCATATGTAAATGATCTCTGTAATTAAGTTTGGGGTTTGCAATAAGAGAACAATTCAACCTGATAAATAAGTATCACATTGTATGTACTTCAGTGGTTGAAAGCCAATTCTTTTTTAACAGAAAGATGTGATTTTGCACATGCTAATTTTATTGGGGTTTATAGTAGAGTTCCTCAGATGAGAATTTGCTATTAGTCTAAAACAGTATCAGGAAAAATTAAAAAAAAGAACCTATGATCACCATGGAAAGATGGAATCTGAATTTCAGAAAAGAAGAAGCAAACATTAAACAAATATTTGAGTTGGAAGAATAACTTCAATTTTAAGAAGAGTGTCCAAAGAAAATACAGAAAATGTTATGAAACTAATTTCCACAAACACAGAAAGAATCTGCTGAGGTTGCAGCCAGGAGTTCAGCCTAGAGACCCAACATTAAAGCACTTCTTTAGGTTTTCTTGTGCAGCCTCTGATGCCTGTAATAGTCTCACTATTAATAGCTAACAAATATGGTTTACCCAACAATGTAGTGGCTCTTGAAATTCTAAGCTGTGGTATACCACTATGCCATCTGAAGAATTAGTTATTTAAAAGCTAATCTACATTCTCCCATCAGCAAAGCCAAGCAGCAGAAAGAAAAAAAAAACATTGCAAATGCAAAATAGAGGTAAGCCCCTATCACTGTCAAAATATAAACATGGCAGAACCTTGTTGAAAAGCAATGTGGAAAGATTGTTTATGTGTAATTTCAAATCATATAAAATTTCTTATTTGCAAGTGTATGTGTACACATATACATATAATTAGAAATGTATTTTTAATCATAAATTATTTATAATTTATATTCCCTGTATGTACTTAAAAAATATTTATAATGGACGAAACTGTAATATCAACTGCAGGATGCACAACAATTAGCTTACAGTTGGTGTTTGCTCATCAACTATTATGAATATATGTCAAAACATAACAATATATGAGAAACCACATTGATAAATGTACTTGACTGGATACTGGAGGAATCTGGCTGTACCACATCGAGGAAAAGAGCACATACAACCTCCCCACCTTGCTTCTCAAGGAGAAGCACCATTATGTGGGCTGGCCTGTGTAACAAACCTCACTGTAGCTGCTGAAAAATATGTTAGTCTGCACCAATATGATAGGCCACAAAGGCAAATTAGAGAAATTTAGATAAACAAGTGAAGAAAGACATTTCCATATTTTTCCAGCTTTGCTGGTGGCCAAAAGGAACTTATGCAAAGATGTAGTAAAAATAGCATAAAATAGTTACAAGTATGAAACTCGATTTTTTGTTCAATTCACCCTTGTATGAAACTGGTTTTTCTCTTCTTCCTTTTTAACCCAGTCTTGCTTATAGTTACTAGCTACTGTGTTCAGTAGCTTTTTTAACCAGCTAATCAAAGGTACAAGCCTGAAGGCCTCAGTAAGTTTCTAAGAGTAAACGGAGCTCACATCATTAAGAAAGCAATTTCAAATTCTTTATGTCTAAAGCTGCCACTCAGATACTAGCCATGACACTTGTGAGATAGCTGAGGTTTTTAATAGTGTTACAGCCTGGTTTAGGAGACATGTCTGATGAGGAATTATTTCTCTTCATATGTAGCTCTTAGGAGGACACCGTGACTTGGCTGTTGAACAAGTGACAAGGGCCTGCTAAGGAATGTGTTTTCCCTCTGTGAAGTCTGGTCTGCCCACCCCACTAGCACCCAGTCAGCAGGTGGGTCTTTGTAGAGTTTTACTATCACTTGTAAATGAATAGCTCTTGATTTAGCTTTTGAAAGCGAAACTACAATTTCCAGGGAGGAGAAACAAAGAAAAGCTGCTCCAAATGCCAGGTTATTGTGTGTTTCTGAAGGCTGTGCACAAGGAAAAGGCAGCTGCAATATGGGAAGAAATTTAACACGTTGGTTACAATCAGTGCTCCGTAGAGCTCAGGTGGGTGAAAGCAAAGATGTCTCTCAGTTATGTTTTACACCTTTGCTGACAGCAAAGAGGTCATGAGCAGAAACTAGAAGATCGGAAAGGATTCAAAGAGATTATTTGGCTTATACTAGGTAGGGTACCCTGCCAAGGATTATTCTTAGGAAACAATAAAAAAGATCAGATTTTAGTTGCTTCCCTTCTAACTTCTGCTTCATGTCTCAATCCTGCACCCCTTTTTCCACTCCTAGTGTTGTCTTTACTGTAGTTAGATTTTATCAAAATTCATAGTCTCCAGGTTTTACCTAAAATCTTTCCATGTCTTTGTTGTGATGCAAAGTGACAGGCAACATCCGAAATTATACTTCAAGTAGTTTTGAAACCTTGGAAGGATTAATAATTTAACTGGCAAACTGAGCTTCAAAGAATTAAATTAGTCAGTAGCAAGGCTACTAGTGGTCACCAACATTGAAAATATCATGAAGAAGAGAAAATATCCCATGATTTCTTATTTGTCTTTGTGTCAGACTGATTCAAATTTCTAGCATCTTCCGTCACTGCCATTTGGATGTGCTGGTTTTGGAAGTAAGTTTTCCCAACAGACATTTTAATGCAACAGGAAAATTTAATATTTGGGAAGCTATTAAATACAGTTTCAATAGCCTCTGTGTTTTCGACATAGATTAATTGTCAGAAAAATGCATAAACCTATCTCAGAGTAAAGACAAGTATTGAATGTACTTTGCAAATGGCAATAAATGTTTAAGGATGAGGGGAAAGAG
>NW_009954492.1:692059-713897 GCF_000747805.2 Chaetura pelagica
GAAAGAGTAAATGTGTCATGCTATTTAGAACTTGATGACAGGCACTTCTAAAATCACTAGATATTTGTTCATCATCCATGGAAACTGCATTCTTAATTGTGCAAAATTCACCATGTTCCTTCAGCTAACTTCAGTTTCAGGTCACTCATTTAAATTGTTTTCTCATGCAATTATGACAACATTGACTAAACCTGGATTGTGAAGGAATTTTAATGAGTTCAAACCCCTGATGCAGTTCATAATGACCTCTTTAAAAGAGAAAATAAAAAAACCCCAACCTTTATGATAAGTTTCAATAATTAAAAAACCTCAAGCACACATCGTAGGAATATCCACAAATTCCTATGGTGTAAATTGTATGACTGTCTAAATGAACAAGTTTCTCTATTTCTGATATTCCAGGATACATTGGTTTATTTTCTAGGTTTTTATATTTCAAATCTATCTCTTAAAAATGCAGTGTTCTGTCTGTGGTAATGAAAAAGAGGAACTTACTGCAGGTTGTTTAAATGAAAATCTATAGACTTCTCAGTCTACTTGGTAGGTTGTTAGATGAGCATGAAAGACCTGTTTGCATTATAATTAAGTGACTGCTGATATATTTATCATTGGCTACCTCATTTCTAGAAGTTGTTCCAACTGGGGCCTGACAAGTTCTTAAATCACTGTAGAAGACACAAAGAGCTTTATAAACTGGTGCTGGCAGATGGGAGTCTGTTAAAGACTTAACCTGCAAATTAAATTACATTCTGCTACATGTAAATTTCTGAATGCTGCAAGTGTGATTGTTTATTGTTCTTAATAATATTTTTTCCCCTAACACCTCATTGGGGCCTGAAACCACAGTTATTTTTTCTAGGGGGAGGGGTAGTAACATTTTCTTTTAACTGCAATAATCAGTTCATCACTACAAGCACATTTACATTTTTTATAAAAATAGATGAAAATTGTAATGAGATTGTTCAAAAACTGGGTTGCATATATAATGTTAATTTTTCAGCTTATCATGTATAGCTTTTATTTGTTCTGTATTTCCTAAAAGTTATCTTCTCTGAATACCTCAAAATAGCACATTGCTTTCTTAAATGGTTAGTGACTGTTCTTCAGTCAGATAAAAATAAGTTCCAAAATGTAGAACTTTTCTTTTCCCTTCATACAGTGCTTTGCACAGTGACATTGTTTTTTCTCAACAGGTATTGTGACTAAATATTTAGTAATGTAAATATTTTCCAGTCTATTGTCATGAATGCAGGGAAATTGTGGACAAAAACTGTCTACTTTATCTGCAAATAAGATAAACTGTCTGTTCAGAAGTCTGTACCAGCCAAGAGTCACTGGGACACCTCTGTGGTGGAAGATCAAAGGGCCTCTGCAAATGCAAGACAGTAGGAGGATTAAGAGCTTTTCAGTAACAAATTGAGACAACGTTTTAATGCTTTATTTATAAACAAAATTTTTCATTATTATTAGCTATCCAGTCTTTTCCCCACGTTTATGATACCCCTGGACACCTACAGTTTATTTTTCACCTCTACCATCCCCAAAGTGCTGCTGAAACTTAAAATGAGCAATATTATATAATTTGTGCATTAGCTATTCACCACATTTCCCCCAGGTTATGTGTATACATTTACCAAATGCAAAATTAGGATGTTCTTATTGTTCTTAAATAAAAAGATATGCATAATAAAGTTGTTCTTTTCACAATTATCTGAAGATTGTTCAGAGAAATTGTAGATGCTCCCATCCCTGGGAGTTTTCCAGGCCAGGTTGAATGAGGCTTTGAGCAACCTGATCTAGTGGGAGTTGCCCCTGCCCATCCAGGGGGCTGGATCTAGATGATCTTTAAGGTCCTTTCCAACCCAAACCATTTTATGACTCTATGGATACGTATACAAATCTGTCTGTGGCATAGGCATAGGAAGTATATTCAGGTAACTTTGATAATGCTAAAGCTTCTCAGCACTTTTCATTTACATGACCTTTTTTTCTGATGCTTACAATCCTGCCAGATTTTAGCCACTCAGCTGATATTTTCCACACAGGGCATTTGCATCAGGACATTTTTTCCGTCCTTGTTTCTGTTCTTGTTGTTATTAACTATTGTTATTATTCTGCTGTTTGTAAGCTCTTGGCATTACCCTTCTTTAAAAATTACAGGAAATTTTATTGTGCCTACGTACCTTGGAGAATTCAGTAGAGATGGAGAATGGCAAAGGAAGCATTCTCCCTGTGAGAAGTGCCTATTGCTCTCTCTGTGAAAATCCACCTACTTTTAGGTGCTTGCAGCAGCCTATACTTTGAAGGTCAGACTGGAACCATAAAGAACAAGCTTGATGCCAAGCAACTGGAAACAAAAGCTCAACCAGACAACAGGAAGAGGAGTGTAAAGTGGGACAGCAAAGAAAAGTCTATTTGGAAAGGATTAGGATTGACTAGCCAAAGACTGGGAGCTGAGGTGGGAAATGGTAGGGATGCAAAGCTGTTTGGAAAGGAGTGGGCAGCCTGGGGAAAAGTGGCTTGAGTGGGCAGAGAGATTGTGACAAGAAGGTTGCATTCCAAAATGTGAAAATGCTGAATGGACAGAGGTACCAGCATGTGACACAAGACTTACTCTGTGCTCAAGACAAACTCTAAATAATCAGCAATTCATTCTTTTTGTCCTCATTTCCTGAAAAGCCTGCTCCTAATTTACCACACACAGCACTGATGGTAGGAGCACTGATTTCCAGCAGGAGTTTCCCCTAGAGCTTATCTAATAATTATCTGACTCACATTTGGTAATGCAATTATTTATATAATGGGCCCTATAAGGTGAAAGAAAAATTGTGTTCAGAGCGTCTTACCTACAAAAATAAAGACCCAGAGTTTAATGTCACAAGAATTGTCTAAGTTGGAGAAAATTATCTGAAGTACCAGAAAGTTATGGGGTTTATCCTTTCACAGAGAAGTCCATCCTACACATGCTCCCAGGGTCTCTTGTTGTGAGGGCTCAGCACTTCAGTGAGTCACACACAACTGTCAGGCATCTGGAAGATGAAGTGTGTATCATTTAAAAGTTTGGCTTAAGTAATTGCCTAGCATCGAGTTCTGTAGCAGAGGAAAGGATGCATTCCAACTCTAAAGACAGTAAAACAAACAAGAATACAAAAAACTGAAGCTGTGAACAATTCATAAAAAGGTCATACCCATCAGCTTATCAAAGACAGAGCTGATCCTCATGAAAAGGTGAGTGCTAAGTTTAATACAAACAAGATATGAAGAAATAATTCATTTTTTGAAAAGGAATTGCAATAATCCATGTTAAATCTGTGCATAATACAGGCCATGCTATGTCACTCCATGTAAAGGTAAAAATACCATTTTGGCTGGCCATTTAAATTGGATGAAGTGGCTTAAGCTAATATGAAATATATTATCAACTTATAGCTATTACAGGTGCAGTGACAGAGGTAGCTACAGTTCCATGCAAATTCAAAAGGCATTAAATCTGTTTTTGAAGAGTAACTCTGGGACTGTGCTTAAGTCTGTGAATAAACATTATTGTGGTGTATTGGGTTATGGAAACTTTCCTCAGTCACAATATTGACAAGTTACATTTTCTGGGTGACTTGGAGTTTCAATACATGACACACCGGGTATAAATATGACAGAGGTACAGAGGAGCTGCCTGCAGAAACTTAGAAACTAAAGATGTTCCTACTTCTTTTAATTACTAATAATGACATTTTTCTGGTATTATTTTAGCACAGGAGTCGTAAGTATGTAGCAGCTAGATAGTTTCCCATCCTCAAGGTGCCTCTGTGTACCTCCCCTAGCCCTGCCAACCAAGGCACTGCCATTAGGAGCAGGGGATGTGGGATCTCATCTGTTTCATGTTCTCAGTGAAACTTCTTACCACCACTTACTACCTACAGGTCAGAGGGGTGGCTGGTTACTGTGACTGTTTTGCCACTGGAGACAGTTTTTGAATGAACACAGGAGGCAGAAGAAACAGAAATGGGTGAATGTGAGAAAAAGCTTTTCTATTGAATGTTTCACTGAGTACAACTCTGTATAATTTAACTGTAAATTCACTTCTGCACAATCCCTGTGAAATACAGGGTATAAATGAACAGTACAAAGGCAATCCTGCAGTCTATCAAAATACTTTCTTTCCCATTTGAACAGCATTTTCCAGTCAAGCTTTTTCCATGGGTGCTGATTCATTTTGTGTGCTTGGCACGACTAGCTGAGGGTGAGGTACATGGTTGCAAATATGCTTTTTGGATATAATTCCCTGGTAATCTTTGAGAGATGACCTGTTGCAGCAATAGTGTCAGATGTAGTTAGAATAATAATTTTTTAAAAGGGTAAATTTTCATACAGAAATAGGGCCACATTATGAATTCCTGTTAATTTTTAATTTTGTGTCAATTAATACAAATTCTAAAGCAATGAGAAGTTTTAACCTGATCCAGAAAACCCACAACAAGAAGGTCTGCTGTTATGAGACCTGGGACACCCATTGCCTCCACTGAAATTCCCATTTTGAAATTAATTTCTGCCTCTTGGTGGGTCAGAAATAATTGAATATTGCAAACATTTGCTTACATTACAGTAGTTGTGCAGCTAAAAGCACAGAGCAGGTGTACATTTGTAGTCCATAAAAAAACTGAACTGATACTCTGAACATGATACAAATACTTTTAAAGCCAAAGGTGTTTTCTGGTTGTATCTATATACCATAAACAGAGATGGCAAAATTCTTTATCTCTATCACATCCTGCAGTTAACACATGGCATCAAAAAGGGAGTAAGTTGCTTAGGCATTTTAATTGTGTCCATTAACCCACTTGGATTTTCTTCCGTTTTACTCTGAATTTCCTGCACTGGAATGTTTGGTTTGGAAATGCTGCTCTTACCCTTTCAAGCTGCTTCAGTCTTACTTTTCTCCTACCATTTTTGCCTGGGAATAATGGTGGGAAATTCATAGCAGCCAGTGTGCACAGGAATCTAGAGATACTTTGTACCTACTTATCAATAATGCATTTTTCTACATTCTTAAGGGATCACATTTTCATAGGCAGTTACAATTAATTCAAAACAACTGTACAGTGAAAAAAAACCCAACAAAACAAAACAACACAATAAACCCTCCTATCCTCAGAGCTCTTGTCCAAACAGATACATTACGGATCAGAACGTATGTGTCTTATAGCAGCTGATAAGAATGCAGTTGACACGCGACTGAGCACAAATATTATCAACAAAACTACAGGCAAGAAAGTCCCTTCAATTTGCAAATAAACCTATCCTGAGTTGCTGGTTTCACTCTGTGTGTAGCTCAGGTCATGTGTCCTGGTGAACAGAAAGCATTGTCTGTTCAACGTTTTGTGAACTGGGCTCTTAAAATCAAGAAGGAAAAAAAACCCACCAGGAACAACTTTCAAAGGAAGGCTGTAGAGGAAGGAAATCAATTAATCCGTCTTTTAAGTTGATGGCACAGGGAGTCTTGCCATTTGCAGTGAGAGCAGAATAGACCCCAGTGAGTTTTTCACATGTGCAACTACATCATGATCACTGTCTAGATGCAGCTGAGGGCATTGGGCCACCAAATGCAGAGAGGAGATTTTAGTCAAGTGAATAATTCTATTTAATGGGGAACTGTGTAAGAAAGCTTTTTAGCTCTTATTTTGCCATTGCAGATTAATGTATAGACAAGTGTAACAGTGAAAATGTAAGCATGAAACCAAACTAATACATTTTATAATATAATGTAGATTAAATGTTGAATCATTATTGCTAAAATTAGTGGCTTTATGTTAGAAAGTTAATACTGCCATTTATTTTGACACACACAGTCATACAGCTTAAACACTTCAGTTGTAGCTGCGCCTGATTAGCTACAGCCATATCAGAAAATACATTTATGATACAGTTGACTAGACTTTATTGCTTTTATGAGGTAACATTGCTAATATTTAGATCTTGTGGCTGAAAAAGTTATAATGCTTTTTGTTCCCCATTTGCATGTGCAGTCTATCCTGCTGGCAGACTGCAGCAATCCTGCCTTTTTTGAAGCACTTCAGGCCAAAAGGCTGAGTTTAATGCCTGAGCTTTTTGAACTTTGTTTCAGAGTACTGTATGATAGTCTCACAGATAACCTCAACTCCTGAGGGCACTGTCATTACATCCTCAGGCAACCACCACAGTGACTTACACTGAGAAACAGTGTTAGGCCTGACCAGCGTTGCATATTCTGGAAGGTGATGCCAGTATGGAGCAGTGGGAGCAAGCCAGTGGCAGATTAAAATACCAATAACACAAACACAAAAGTAAGTTAGAGAACTCCAGCGTGGATCCACAAAACAATGTGGATTGGGCCTTTAAATGAAGCTACCAAGAACACTGTAAGAGGTCTGCTCTGCAGTTGCTAGTGAAGACACCTAGCACCCCATCACCCAGCTCCCTACAGGCTGTCACAGCACATAAGACTGATTAAAAAATCTGCTTGCAAATACTGCATAGAACCAAAATGGTTAACAGACCACTACCTCAAAACAGTATATGATCCTAAAAGATTATGGTAGCAATAATAATAATAATTTAAATGCTAGCAGGTATCTGTATGGCATTTTGCAAAACATTCACGTTCCTGTTTGTATGATCCTTGCAGTGTAATACTTATATCAGTATATGTGATATAAAAACATAAACATATATATGATACAAAAACATAAAACGGTCATTCTAAAACAGTTAAGCCAAAACACCTAGTTCTCTTCAACAAAGTTGGGTCTGAATTTCTTGATTTTTATTCCCACAGTAACATAATGTAGCTTTTACATTTTCACCAGAATTTCAGGCTTTGCCCTGCACAATGATTTTTCTTTGTTAAGTTTTGAATGCTGTGTGAAAATTAAGAATATAAATATAGCCCCGGATGGACTAATTGATTCCAAATAGAGTAGTAATGTGAAAGTGTGTAGTCTGAGAAAAACACTTTGCTAAATCACATTACTGAATAATTTAAAATTCAAGATCTTGATATAATCATATTTTCTGCCCTTTCAAATTCCTTTGTTATCACATCTGAAGTGGTAAAATCTTCTGCCTCTTCTACCTCTACAGAACAGAATCCACTCACAGATAGGAAATTCAGAAGTACAATAAATTGTGCTTTAGGAAGACAAAATACTCAAAATCCAAAAAGGTTTTCAAGGACATTATTATTTAGGAAGGATAGGCTCTTATTTAATAACATTAAAGGGTCAAAGCTGAACACACACACAATCTTTAAATTCTTCTCATGTAGCATATCTACAAATGTATCTTCAATACACAGCCATATTTTAGATATGCTTTCTTGTCCAGTTTTAACATGAACAAATACTGAAACAATTATGTGTCACGAAATCATGCTGATTATATAACTATGTGCTATAAACATGCCTTTTCCCCAAAAGAAATACAGCACGGTCATATAAATAAGCAGAAATGCTGCTTACTGCTTACCTTTCTTAGAAAATATTCCCTGAAGGCAGAGTCAATTTGGTTATAAAAAGAAAAACAAACCTGAAATGTACAACTCACAGACAGACAGTAGTTACAGTCGTCTCCATGAAGAATGCCTGTTTCTAGCCTTCTGTACGTTTCTCACTTCTCCACGTTGTAGTTGTGCTGAAAGGGCTCAAACTATGCTTAAAATACTATTCTGTAGCATAGCTATAGGCACCAACATATTGCATAAATGGTACTTACTGTTCCCAAAGCCGTGCATCGTCCTATAGGAAATTTACACCTCCAAAACAGGGATTTGTTACGACCGAGCAGATTGTGGCAAAACATTGCACCTGGCATGTCAGAAAAAGTTGTTACTGTCAGTGATCAGCACACATTCACAAAGCACAGCAGTGTCTTTACATTGCTGTACGTGCACGAGTACCTACACACACACACCTCTACAGAAGGAGCCGCAGCCTGTCTCTCACAGCCGCACGCTAGTTGCTGAGTAGGGGGAAAAAAATCCTGTTAGCCTCACACATGCTTGTTTTTCTTGACCAAGGCTTTTGCATGCATTTTTCATGTAGTGCAACCAACACGGGTGATGCTAGGAAGCATCTGTAACTCAGACCCAAGCCATGATTCACATACGGCACTGAACTGGCTTTGGCTTTTCCCCTGCGAGAGCCAACGCTCCTGCAGCAGCAGTGCAAGGGCTCACTGCTGGTACTCCTCTGCTGCAGCCTTTGTGCATGGGTGTACATTATAAACAAATTAGTAACAGAATTACATCCAATACCCAGGAACCAAATGAAAAACAGGGAGAAACAATCAGATCCTACTGCAGGCACATAGGTTGGCTGTAAAAGCATTTTAACAGGAGATAGCGCTTTTTTTTCCTGTGCTGTCAAAGTTAAAGGTACCAAAAGGAAACACACATTAAGGCATTTTTGTTCCACTGTGATATTGATCCAATGCCAGACGTAGTGAAACACAATGGCATACAGTCAGCCTTGGTAAATTAGGTAAATTAGAGATCATTTGATGGTATTCTATTGTTGCTATTGTAATCACAGTAATTTTCACTGGTAATGGTGCTTCGTGATGAAGTGCGGTTCTCACAGGATAATTGTGAAAGGTATCGAAAGATTCAGGGTGTAGCATCTGGTTTTAAAAGCTCTTCAGATTCAAATTGGCATTTTACTTTATCTTGAAAATTTATTAGATATTCAGATCATGCCGGTTTAAATGGAAAGGTGAAAGCAGGGTAATTTCAATCTATGAATTATTCAGATTCAGACTGGTGAAATTGCCATCCATGAACTGATTCTCTGACAGTCTCTTTTGCAGAGCCTCCATTACACTTGTCATTTTTATTTCTTTATCTACAATCTCTTTCTCAGTTACCGAGCTCATCCCTTAGGGCTGTGCTTCACAAACCAAGTATTTCAAATTGGCAATAACCTAAATGTGTTGCTGTCTCAAATCGCAGTCTCCACAGGCTGTCTTTTCCAAATCATTAAAAACCACATCCACGATGGTGTCTGTGAGGCTTTTCGATTAGATGAATTTGAAAACAAAAAAAGAGAAACGAAACGGTGAAGAGACCAGGGCATCATATCGAAGAAGAGTTATGTTCCTGTAACAGTCCAGCAAAGAAAGTGGTGCTTTGTGCTTGTTCCTTTGTTGTCAGTGTAACCCATTATAGTTGCATAGCATCACGCAGAAGGAAACAACTGTTAAAGCAGGCTGACTTCGTGCCCTGATTTCCAGCAGGAGCAGATAAGGACTGCATTATAGACAGACTAATCCAAGCAAATGTAAACTCAGAAACCAAGCACAATTAATAGCTTCCTACAGGCAAGAAAAACAGAAGCAGTAGTAGTAGTAGTAGTAGTAGTAGAAATTGCAGTATCAGAAGGAGAAGCGACTGGATAACCAAAAGGGTTTCATTCTCTCAGACTCCAGCTGACACAGATTGCAATCCCAGAGACTCTCCACTTGATGGCTGGTTGTGTCATTGCCAGTCGACTGCTGCCCTGTATCCAGAAGGACTGGGATTGATTTAGGTCAGAGAGTCTGGTTTCTTGTTTGAGCTTTGCTCTAAGTGATGTAAGAAATTGCGGCCATCTGTATTACCAGTCTATATGACCCTGGGATGCTGGCACAGCTTCGGCAATGGATTGCCTGCAAAGGCCCCAGTCAGACAAACAGTGACAAGTGCCATCTCCTTTGTCCTATTGCTGCAGGTCTATCACCGTAGCATAAAAAAACCCCTCTTAGTACACCAAGTGGGAAACCAGGCGTTCTTCCTCAGAGGCAATTTGGGTATAGAGCTCCAAGCAGTCCCTGCTCAGCTGAAAATGCTGCCAGGCTGAAGCCAACACATCCAGGCTGTGTGTCTGTTCCTACGCTAACACCAGGAAAATTTCCCTCGTATGAAAAAGAATAGAATATAAAAAAAAAAGAAGAAGAAGAAGGAAAAAAAAATCTATGCTGCTTTGTGCCTGGTTCTTTGCGTCTGCTTTGCCGCACTGCGACTAGAAAACTGCAGCAGTAAGAGCTCTGGCAGTTGCGATAATGTAGAAAGCAGCAGCTCTGTGACACAGCAGTCAGCTGACTCACAGTGTTATCATTCAATGTCCTCTACAGAATAAGGCCAGTTTCTAAGGTAGCACCAGGAGGATGACCTTGCATACAAAAAATGGGCTGGAAGGAGTGGCGAGAGTCATGCACACACCTGCAAGGGATTTTGGGGTGATGTGTAGCATCATTGCCAGGAGCATCCAGGTATTTAATGGTCTCCTTTCCCTTCTTCCTTTCCTTCTTCTTTACAAAACAGAACTTGTCGTTTGTTGAGCTGTTTTCCTTCTATCATGAAATTGTCTATGTGGTCACGTACAGCTGATGACAAGTTACCATTAATAAGAGTGGTTAGGTAAACAATGTGAAAAGTACTGCTTATAAGCCACATTTCTACAAGAAAACCTGGTGGGTTCTGGTTAAATCCCTCCCTCTCAGTGACTATGGATGTGCTCCAGGAGAGACGAAGTAATTGAAAGGCAAATCCTAATTGGCAAGAACATATTTCTTAGTTCTCTTTGAGGCATCTAACTACCTAGACTGATTTCCATGGCCCTCTGTAGCTCCCAACTAAATTCACTGGGAACATTTAGTTGGTTGCTCATGCCTCTGGGAAATCTGAGAGGAGATCTTTAAAGTTACAGCTGGCAAATATGGAAGCAGATTAAAGTTCAGAGTCAACAAGAGTCAAGTGCCCCACAGCTACCTGGGATCCTGAATGTTCCCTTGGGGAACACAAGGCATTCTCTTGAAAACTTTACCGTGTGTCTACCTACGAAGATTATACCTAAAGCTAAGAGCAGAAATTGCCATAAATCAACTTGCTAATGACTTACTGAATGAATGTATATTATATATTTCATTACACTTGGCCTAGGACAGATCAGCTTCTGCTCATCTTTGTGGACATGCTGTACTTGCTCAGGCCAGAACTAAATTGGCTCTCACAGTTACTCCTGTAGACTGTGCATTTCAGTAAGGCACATAAGTTAATTGTAAAGAACTCAGAAAATCTTAGCCTGACATTTAACAACAGGAAGTCTTTATTCCCTCCAATAACTCTACTCATGCTAATTACATCATCATTAAAGTGGACATAATACAGAATTCTGTTATAAATAGCGATTTGCACCAAAGCCCAAACAAAATGTAGTAAAGCCATAAAAGTGGTAAAAGCTGTGCTGTATCTTTAAGGTGCAATTCTTTCAGGCAACACAAAGAGCAGAGTGCCCATGTGAAGGCTGTATGTCCATTGCTATATTGCTTCAGGAGGAGATCTGTCTGTTCTCATGTGTAGCCTGTTAATGGATGAGTAATATAGCCCCAGTCCTGTCTCTTCCTTCATAATTTTTTATTAAATGCCCCAAAGGCCACTGTTCCTGCAATCAGCAAAATCAGCAGAGATGTCTAGTGGGGAGATACCTGTGCCTTCCTCCTCCCCCTTACAACCAAGAGACCACACTTCTGGATTAGAGGCTGTGCCTCCACAGCCCCATACACTTGATATTCAAGAATATCTTTCCATGTGCTGTTATGGGGTCTCTGACAAAACTAGACAGAAGCAAGAATGATAGAATCACAGAATCATCACAGTTGGAAAAGACCTCTAAGTTCACAAAGTCCAACCACCCACTCAGGAGAAATTAAAAATAGTAGTAGTAGTAGTAATAGTAATAGTAGTAGTAGTAATAATAATAATAATAATAAATGCATGTCCACACATCCCACAAAACCAAGAACAATGCACAACCCTGTAGAACCCACCATGCCCACTAGAGCATGCCCTGAAGTGCCACATCTACATGTTTCTTGAATACCTTCAGGGATGGTGACTCCACCAGCTCCCTGTGCAGCCTGTTCCAGTGCCTGACTACTCTTTCTGTAAATAAATTCTTCCTAATATGTAGTCTAAACCTCCCCTAGTGCAACTTCAGGCTATTTCCTCTTGTCCTGTCATTACTCACTGGGGAGAAGAGACCAACACCCACCTCACTACAATCTCATTTCAGGCAGCCGTAGAGAGTAATAAGGTCTCCTCTTAGTCTCCTCTTCTCCAAACTAAACAATCCCAGTTCCCTCAGCCTCTCCTCATAGTGTTGACAGACTCCAGGAAACAAAGGATGCCAGTTTCTCTGCCCTAAAGGATTTGCTGGATGACTAGCGTTTTCTTGACCGTGCTGATGATGTCTCTTTTTCTACTGAGCTCCTCCCCATGGCCTCACTTTCTGGCCTTAAGATAAGCTGGATGGCTCTTCCTTCAGCAGGGATCTCACAAGCAGTAGCTGTTTCTAAGCGAAAGATGGTCTGTAGATGGCAGAAGATGCGTTTTTGCCAACCACTACAGCCGTGGGAGGGGAGAGGGCAGGAGGGAGCATTTCCCTCCTCTGCCCCAGCTACCTCTTCCCAACTGTGAAGGGCCCAGATACAGCTAAGACACTCACGATCTGAAAGTTTCTCCGAAGTTTTGGGCTTTTGTTTCCCTGTTATCCTGTTGTCTCTCTGGGGATAGGCAGAGGCATTCTGTTCTCCCAAAGCCTGGAAAGGCTGCTGGAGCCTGCACCTGGCAGCCTTTGAGGAAAGGAAGAGTGAGGCTGTGCCCTTGGGGGTCGGGGGGGAGGGCAGGGATGTGTGAATTTCAGAGTGGGGCATATTTACTGACAACAGGTCAGGAGTTTTCCTAAAATCCACACTAGGGTTTGTTTCCAAGGTTAGCGTTGCACTGTAGTTTTCTGGTGTTGATGAAGGCTAATTCAATTTCCTGAAATGTATGCAGAGCTCGTTTTCTAGTCATTAACACACAGCTGCCCCCATGAACAAGATCCTAATTTGGTTTTCTTCAAGTCTGTTGCAGAAGGTTCAAAGTTTAATGTTTTTATTCGTTCTTGGCTATGTACGCATGTGTATGTACTATATTACACTGCATTACATTATGTTTAGGGTAAGAAATCAACATGTGGACAAATTTGGGAACAGTGAAATATTGAAAACTTTTACCTCATATACGGCTTAATAACTCTGGGAACAGAACAGATGAAAATTTTCCCTCTCTTCTCCTCTTTTTTTCTTTACTGACATGAAAATTGCATCCAAGCCCATAAACTGTATGCCAAGTTTTAGCTGAATACAATTAGGAACAGCTTAAACATTAAACTGAAAGCTAATGGACCAATGGCATTGAAGGGACGTTCTCTCACAGGCTCTGAACTGTAGCACTGCTGACAAGATGCTGTGTTAGAGCTGAGTTTTTAAGGCATCACCAAATATATCTCATGTATTGTGTGAAATTACAAACTTGAAACATTTTACAAGTCCTTTGGATGCTGTG
The DNA here is from genome assembly GCF_000747805.2 of Chaetura pelagica. Taxonomy (NCBI): domain Eukaryota; kingdom Metazoa; phylum Chordata; class Aves; order Apodiformes; family Apodidae; genus Chaetura; species Chaetura pelagica. Next base: position 705,453 of record NW_009954492.1, read on the forward strand.
TTCCCCCTGCCTAAACATGTCCAACACCACATTCATTCAGCTCATGTTGTTTTAAAATCTCAGAGCAGCACTGCAAATTACTAAGGCTGGTTTACGCTCTATGCTTTTTCTGTGTTTCTTGTGCTGGTTATTATTTTTGGTCAGTGCATAAACTTAAATGTTATTTTTTCAATCAACTAATATTTATTTCAAATGGACCTTTTAAGATTTTTTAATTTTTACTTGTCAGATTTTAGTAAATCAAAATGGTTTTATTTTAATTATACTACTGTGTAACCAAGCAATAGGAAATACATTGATCTACAGGTTTTTCCTCTCTGTTCTTAGTTGATCGGATTTTTTATTCCTTCCAAGGTACAAAATTTGGGCCTTCAGATATTTAAAATAATATACACATATTGTAGAAGATTTTCTCAGCAGCTGGTTCTCTTAAGAGCCCAGTGAAATAACATATTCACCAACACCCCCTCCTCCCTGTATTTTCAATAAGCTTCATGTAGGTCAAGTCTACTGGGAGAACAGAAAATCCAAAACTCTTGCTTTCTTCAACAGAATTTGCCAAGGAACTGGTTTTTCTAAAAACCTGAAGTAATCCCTGAGTACACATAGAGAATTGTCTTATCAAGTGGGACTCAAACTTTAGATACAGAATTGAGATACAGAACTAAACTTTTTCGAGCTGCCCTCGGAAGACAAACAGGGACTAATTAAAAATACAACTCTTGTCACAGAAGTGAAAAAGAATCATGTATTTCCCAATCCTGCTTCTGCAAATCCTTCCTGAAAAAAAGTATTTCCAGATCCTGCTTCGGCAAATCCTTCCTGCCGAACCAGCTGAATCAGAACAAATGGCTTGTGTGCGAGTTACTTCAGCCATATGGTGAGAGAAAAAGAGACGTGTGCCTCCTCAGCTATGTAGTAAATAGGAACTACCTCCATGTGGTTTTACACATTTATAGCTAATGTGGAGACATCACTGTGAAATCAGGGAAATGAAATGAATGTGTGAGTCTTCCACCAGGACTCAGGACTTATAACCTATCAAAAAGATTATATTCATCCAGATACAAATAGATATATAGATACATATATTGCAGTGCTGATTATTCTGCTATGAATATAATTTTTTCATTCAAGAGATGAAAATACAAACAAAACTAACTGAGAAAAACGGAACAAAATGGTGATACCATGTCAACCACTAACAAGAACATAGAAATCTTTTGATCCACAGCACGAGAGGATCACTGCACGTGGCTGGTGAATAGAATGGGACAGGAATGTCAGTAAAGGACAGGCACAAAAGAGACATGTTGTTGTCCATGGCACATCATTGGTGTCAATCACTAATGCTCTCCTTGACATGTTGAGCACATAGCTCAGAATGTATCAACATTACTTCTTTCTTCTATCATTGCTAATGGAGTCAGTTTAAAGTTCTTGTGACAGAAACCAAGGCTTGTGCAAAAGCGTGGCTGAGTGTCTTGATGAAGATTACATGTTTTCACCTTATTTGGCTGTGGCATTTGATAAATTTGGGATAATTAATCATGGAATAATCTACGAGATTATCCATTTAGGGCCTCTGTTTATTCAGCTTTTGTTTGTGCTTCAGTTGGTATTTCTGTTTGCTAAGAAAGACTGTGATAGTGCCAGGGATGAATGAGGAAACAATCCTGGAGACAAATAAAAAGCAAAAAATATGGCATAAAATAGGGAAACATCTATAAAAGGAGAAAACTGAGTGAGTACACTGAACATATTGGCCAAATGCATCAATTTGCAGATAGAAAGTCGTAAATCTGCTACAGCCCACCCAGAAACCTGAAAATCTCACCAAACTTTCAGGACCCTAGTCCTCTCTTTAAAAAAATTTGCACCTGTATCCAGAACCTTGAGTCTTCATTGGTGTTTCAGTGCTTGTTTATTTTTGTGTATGGGATATGTAATGAATTTTTTTTTTTAATTACCATGCTCCTAGTAGATGCAGTTTTAACCATCTGTATTGCTTGCAATTGTGAAGTTAATAAATTTGCTTTATTAAGCCCTTAAAATACAGCCTGCTAAAAATAAAAATTGGAATAAAAATTGCAAATAGAAAAAAAACAAACACAGAAAACACATGCAGAGAAGTGCTAAAGTGAATGCAATCAGTTCCAGATTTAAAACAGGCTCCCCACACTCACACACACACTCTTTTCCACTACTGGGTGGTCATGGACTCATGGCTGTTACTAGTGGTTTTCTTTAGAGTCATTCCAGACTTCTATTTTCACTCACTTAAAAATGGGAAGAAACAGAGGTATTGATTTAATTTTCTACACACTCTGCATTAAGTTTCAAAATCTATCCCTAAGGAAGCAAGCTCCTGAAATGGTGGTGGAGTGTTCTGTATCAGTGAAGCGGTGGGAGTCTGGAAGAGGTTTGCAGCCAAGGTAGAACTCAGCCTAAAAAAAATTCCAGTTATCCTTCTGGATGGACCTTGCTAGGTTTTTAGAGGACGGTGTGTGACATCCAAGCTGTGAAGACAAAGGCTGGGCTCAGCCCACTAGCAGCTGAGTGACAGAGCAAAACAGTTGACATCTAGCACCTGGTGTTGGCCCTGTGTAAATTTCTGGGGCTTTCCTCAGTACTAGAACAATTCTGACCCCAGGGAGCAGATGGGTATTAGATGAGCTTCTGGAGCACCTCTTCCAGGGCAGGGTAATCCAAAAGGAAGACAATGTGCTTGCTGCAAAGGGGGTCTGTGCTGCAAACATCAGCAGTGTAAATGGAAACAATTAAAAGAATGTGCTGCAAAATATCCTCTTGATCCAAGCTGAAGTGATAGTGGAGCCACAGGCAAAGACTCCCTTCCTTCTTACAGTCAGGACCAAAACAGCTATTTCAGTGAAACAGCCACTGAGGATCAGCAGTTCTGACCTCTACTCCCACACAAACCCTCATCTGCAGTGTGTACAGTGTGTACAGGACTTCATGTGACACAAAACTGCTTGGTATTGTATCCAATACCCCAAAATATCATCATCTGGGATACTGGGTAATTTTATTTTTTTTTAAATGCTCATGTCATGTAACTAAATATTAAATTAACACAGTTAATTGTTTTCTATTTCTGTTAAATTATTAAATAAGCACTTAAAAAAGCTACTGTCACTCTTCTCATTCAAACTTGCATATTTCTTACCTTATTCTTCCTCATGCCACAGCTCTGGTGACCATACTGCCTGTTTCACTTTCCTCAGGTGCAATTGCAGCTTGACCTGACCTCTCCTCCTTGAAGGGACAAGAGCTCAGCTCTGTATCCCATCCAGCCAGGTGCATGGATTTGTCAAGTTCCGGCTTGAAGTTCTCCTACATGTACTTAGTGCAAGGCTCAGGGTCTGAATAGTCTGTCATGCAGAGCATCAAAACGAGCACCTATCCACAAGGCAGCAAGGAGCTACTGCACATCTCCTCTGAGAAAGAGACCAAAGAGTTGAAAGAAAATGTCCTGAGAGCCCAACTTGACTGCAGGCAAACCTGCCAGAGCTTCCTGCACAGTCCTCATTGCTGGACACACAACTTCCCGCATTCTGCATGTCAGCTTAGCTTTCCTAACACTAAAATACATATTTTTAATAAGATTTAGCAAGCTTTCTCTGCAAATAATCTTTCTGCCATTCTAGAATAAGTAGGGCAATAAATCACAATGTAATGCAGGTCTCACGTTTAGTCTACTGGGACCTGTGAAGCTGTGGCAATGCAGTCACTTAGTTAGAATTAACCAAATCATGAGTTTGTTTCCTAGCTTGGTAAGAACCATTTCACACGCAGATTGGTAATTTGTGTTACTGGTGGAACCAGAAGAGTATTTGCACTAGTATACCACTTTTATGCTACATACAGCTTGGTTCACTCTTCTGAAGCTGTGAAGTTACTTTTAGAAGAAAGTCTTACTTTCTCTACTCAGAATTAATAAGACTAGGAAAACTGGTTGCAATACAGCTGCTGAAGACAACTACTACAATTTATTTTTTAAATTGCACATGCTTAGGGAAAGGTGGTATGCATAAGCTCCTGTATAAAGCAGTGCACATTTTATCAGCACTCAAACAAACCTGCTTTGATCAAAGGTCAACGAATTACTAATGTAATTTTTTTGTGCAGTGCCAGTTTAGCTGTTGTATTTTGTGCAACGTTTATATCTATGAATACAGTAGCTTAGAAGAAGAGCACAACGAAACTGTTGTAATCTTTGATGGTCTTTTATGCCAGTAGACCAGAAGATAGTGTCTTGAGGACCATCTTCCATATGTGTACATGGATTTTTGACAGGCCACACACTGTTCATGGATAATAGTGTGCACACCCAAACAAGTTCAGACTTGAGCACCTGGAGCACTGGAGGCTGCTGTGCAGATAAGGACCACACACTTGGCAACCTTCATCCTTCGCCCAGGAACCTTGCACATTTTTGGATGGGGGAAACACATTTACATCTCACGCTAAGACACAAATGCAAGCAGGCAAACTCCCCACTCTCCATGGAGGACAAGCAAACTGCCCATCACCAGGTCTAGGGGGATGTATCTGTGGAAATACCACCTCAGACTCACCCAGTTTCTTGTGCTTTGTTTTTCATCAGCATCTGCTGTTGGGAAATAGGAAGCTGTGCCTGATGGACTCTCACCCATTCAGAGGAAACCTAATGCAATTATATTAAGTACATAGCAAGCACACATCAGTAGATGTGCATTTAAGTCTACATCTCTTTCCCCAGTCATGTGAAAGTGCTTCACAGTCACGCACTACTTAGGGAGTTCTATGCTTTATGTTTTCTATATTTATTTTCAATAAATTCTGTTCAATGATTTCCATAGTTTCATATGGCCCTTGAAAATTACTTGTTCCTCCTTCTATCTGTAAATCAAACATAGCTCAATCGAAAAGAAAACAGAATTTAAATCTCTTTTTGGAAAAAATAAAAATGTGCTATTCTGTTTTGAAACCTAAAGTTAGTTACAATGGTTATTTTTTTTCCTATTGACTTACCAGGGCCAGGATTTTATGTGCAGGATTTCCTTTGCTCTACAGTCTGAGGATGGGAATCATGTTTCTGTGTCTTTGACACAAATCAAAACGCAGTATATCTCTGATCTTATCTGAAACTATAAAGTGCTGCTATGCTAAACAACAGTATAATGAATTTTTTTATTATTTTTTTTTAAATTAGCAAATGAGGCTCAACCAGTTTTTCTAGATGAGCTATTAGGTGCAATTAGCATTCATCTTGAATTTATCCCTTTTTTCTTTCTCAGATAGTTTAAAAACTGAACTAAATGGCTTCAAAAGTAGCAGAGGCCTCAATTCATAATTATTTTTTTAAAATCATTTTAACATGTTTAAACATATGCTTTAAAAATGTCTTAAAACCTTTTCTGGAAAGAGGTTTCTCTGAGCTCTATTAACCATTTTCATGGAAGTTCATTTGCTTTGCTCCTTCTTGTTATTCATAAACCACATGACCTTGTTTCTGCTGTCAAGGGGCTAGTTCCTCAAGGGCTAAAACACAACAGGTACAAGTTGTACCTCGCACATCCACAGAAACTGAGGATCCCGGACAGGCAGGGGCTGCTGGTGCAAAACACTGACTATTTGAGTGGGTTTTTGGTTTTCCAGTTAGTTTTTACCAGCTTAACCGGCCTTGAAAGAATTTTTTTTTGTGAGTTTGCTGCATGGTTATTATTGATTTGTTAAATAAGCTTAAGCAAGGTTTGAACTCTAATGTGCATCAATGAATGTATAAACAAAATTGTGTCTTTACCATATTATTAAATTAATCATAATTCATATTAAAGTGTGATAATAATTCTTGTGAATGGTATTATGAAATTAATATTAATCTGTGTAAAAATAAGTTATTCAAATACTTATTATTTTTTCCTACTACAAGGTACTGGTTTTCTTAATTCTATTGAAGCAAAACTTAAAATTACTTAGGCTGTAAATATCCATGGCACACATCTAGCTAAACCTGTGATTTTGTAGTGAATTTTTGGTTAAGTCCATTTTGATACTGTGACCAAGGTAAGAACATGTCTTGTGCACATTAACACCACCACCATCTTTTCCAAACAGCTCTGCTGGGAACCTGCTTTGTTGAAGCAGGGCTGGAAATCTGGTAGCTCAAAGAACAGCATTCCTGTCAAAATTTGCCATTATGTGACCAGGTTATGAATTTCTGAATACCGACATTTGGGGTTTAAGATCTGGCATTCAGTGGTTTGGAAGATTAGAAACTGCCCACCAGGCTCTGCATGTTCCACCTCCAGAGTGACTGATGCTGTTTCATCCCCTTGCAGCTTTGGATACATGTATGGCCCATGCACACAAAGTGCCAAGGAAGCATGATCCAGCCTGGAACTACGATGTTTCCATGTACTTGCACTTCTCAACCTTTGAAGGCTGCTGCAGTACCAGTAACAGCCTCATACTGTCTGGCAAGAACAATTTTTTTTGTATTTATTAAATATTTATATTTTAAGTAAATATGTGCAAAAGGTGTTTTAAAGATTGTCAACCTTAAGTTAAAATATAAGAAATGCTTTACTGATATAGTCTAAAGACTGCTGGACAGACTTTTAAAATGATGGTGTAAAATCTCCTGCTCTCTCCACATAATGTCATCATGTGAAACTTTGGATTTAGTAATTGCTTCTCAATTTGCTCAAAGCTATTTCATAGCCATTTAATATTTTGATAACATCTTTCTTAGGCTGCCTGTTTCAGAGCTGTTTTCCCTATTTACCCTTTATTTTAATTAAGCAGAAGTTGTATCTCCTCTCCACCTTTGTCTGCCAAAAAAATGAAGCAAGGCAGTCTTTTCTAGCATCCATACATATGTCAGATTTCTCTGCTCCCTTGGAGAATAACTGTTCTCTAAGCCTATACTAGTCTGAATTCATCTTTCCTGAAAATAGATGACTCGTAACCCAGGTTTTTCACTAGTATCTTACCAGGGCCTTGTATAAGAATGCTAATGATTTCCACAACATCTATTGAAAAAAACCTAAATTGGTTTTAAAGGCATTATGATTATGGTTAAATTTATGGCTTTCTGTAGCTGCAGCAGCACCTTGATAGATGATAATCTTGCTGTGACAGAGTTGTGTATCCAGACTGCTCCATCTGCCTTTCTCATTTAAAACCACTGCACTTTTATTCCACAGTAACAATGATTACTGGTAAACTGTACCAGCTTGGACTTGCACTTTGTACTTCCTTATCCCATTTCTTCTGCCCCATTCTTATGGTAAATCAGTTCTCCTTGTGTGTCCTCCCAGTCCTCTGTCAGCAGCACCTCGTTGTGTTATGAGCAGATTTTCTTAATGTGCTTCAAAATAATTAATGAAAATATTGAATAAAAAGAGTGCCTAGACCAATCCTTGCATGACTTCATTAAGAGCTTTCTTCCAGTCCAAACCTTCCCTTTTCAGCAGCCCCAGAGCTGATCATCCTGACCTTGCCCCTCACTAACCTCACAAACACTATTAAGTTCCCCATCTTCTCCAGTTTAATTAATTATTTTCTATGTGGCACTATATGAAGTACTAACAGACTTCTAAATACTTTTTTTTCTTTTTCTAGACAATTTTTAATCTTATCTAACACAGCTTGTGAGTTCTTCAGCCACACTACACCTTCTGTAAAGCTACATGTATGTTTGTCATGTCTACCATTTACTTCCATCTGTGCATTATACTGCCTGAATTGATGAGAATCAGACATTTCTTTCTACCACTCTAATCTATTTTTTTATTACTATTTTTTAAAACTTTCTTATTGTTAATAGTATGAAAGGTTTCAATGGTATCATCTGTCCCTGCAATGTGTCAGGGGTTTAGGCCTCTCAGTGCCAAAACTGAAGGTCGTTTCCTTATTTCTCTGGCTCATCTTGTCTTTCCCTGCCTGAGCCAGCAGAACTCCTGCTGACAGTATGAAGTCTGAAATCTGGAGCACGTACAGAGGAGTCCCTGCTGCAGGATACCTGTGAGGTATGTTTTATTTTATAGATCAGTAAGAGCCACCTTTTCTCTTACACACTACCTTGGGCAACAAATGGTGCAGAATGCAGGAGGAAGGGCGTCTCTCAAGCAGTTTTGCTGTGAATGGAAAAAGGAAGTTCCAGCATCCTTCAAATGACAGCATCCACTTCCCTCAGCTGAGGTTAATGTTTGATTTCATGTCGATTTTCTTCATCATCCAAGCAGCATCTGAGACTAGTAACACTCTTTTTAAGGCTCAAAATCTAGGTGTCCCTTAATAGATTGAGAAAGGAAAGATCCTTTCTCATCCCTCCTCATAAACCTCCCCCCCAAGCCAAGAGAAAGAAGTTTACCTCTCAAATGTAAATGCTGTACTTCAACAAAATGGTCCTTAATAAAAAAATAATATTTTATGAGG
>NW_009954492.1:714243-721736 GCF_000747805.2 Chaetura pelagica
AAAGAGAGTTTTTTGTGTTTGCTTGCTCCTAAGCCTGCTGGAACATGTGCTTAGCAATGTTTTCTGAGCTAGATAAGTTCACCTGTAGACTGTCAGGAATAATTACTACTTGGGTGCCTGAACTGTCATTGCTAAAATAATAGTGTGCTTAGTCATTAAAAAGCAAAATTAATCCAAGTTCTAAATTGGCAAATTTGCAGAAAGCCTGCAGAGAAGAACTGAGAAGTTTACTAAAGGTAAGTAATATATGTTGTGACTGATGAACTCCCGGGGCCAAAACACCCCTGTGTACCTATGATAAAAGGATGAAAGCCAAATGTCTCATGGCACAGGAAAGCCCAGTGAATTAAGGTCCCTGCTGCCACTACAATGGAGTATGGCCTTTGAGGATTGACTGCATAGTACTGGAGGTCAGATGAGGCTCTGCATTACAAGTCACAGAATCTTAGGGGTTGGAAGGGACCTCAAAAGATCATCTAGTCCATCCCCCCTGTCAGAGCAGGGTCACCTAGACACACACAGGAATGTGTCCAGGTGGGTTTTGAATGTCTCCAGTGAAGGAGCCTCCACAACCTCTCTGGGCAACCTGTTCCAGTGCTCTGTCACTCTCACAGGAAAGAAGTTTTTTTCTGATATTTACATGGAACTTCCTACACTCCAGTTTACACCCATTGCCCCTTTTTCTATCACTGGACGTCACTGAAAAAAGCCTGGCTCCATCGTCCTGACACAAATGACAAAAGAAAACGCTCCCTAGGGACTGTATCATATTAGGCAGTCTTATGAAGTATTGTCTCACATTAGAAAGCTTCCCACATTCAAGTAGTAAAAGAATTGATAGACATTAAGGGAATGATAAGCACTTTAGTACCTGATGGACTGTTCTGCACTCAGAACAAGGATGGGGAGGCAGGGAGCAGCACTTCTCTCCAACCTTGTGTTCGTTTCAGCTGTGCACTCAACTAGGTTTCTAAAGGAACTGTATAAACTGCACTTCCTAGCACTACATCTTCCTTCAACAGATTACTTTTTACTAAGTCTTCAGACCAATGAGGTCAAAAACAGTAATATAATAAGCAAGTGCATAGAATCCTGATTCCCAGTGTCCTGTGGTGGTGCCTTAAGCTTAGTGTTTTCTTGGCAAACCAAAAGGTTCTTGCTGTCCTCGCACAGGGAGAAAAAGAAAAAAAGTGAAGAAATGACCAGAGTATTAAAGATGCTGAGATGCATGTGTGGGTAAGCAAGCAGTAGTCATGAGAATTAAAGGACTCCAACATCTCACCCCAGCCTCCAGAGTTGAGGCGGATCTCCAGCAAGGAACTGGAAGTTGCAGCCCTCCTGCTCTCTTGTGGTTGGTTTCCCTCTGGTGCTACTGAAAATCTCCAGTGTCCTGAGCTTTTCCCTGGGGTGTACTGTTCCATGGACTGACCTGGCCAGAGAACTGCAGCATTTGCCTAAATGTGCTCCTGCCACAGCCCTGAAATGAGACACCACTCCTACGCTTCTCTCTGTTTTGCTTTGCTTTGCTCAGCAGTAAAACCATTATTAGTATCAACACTGAAATCACATTGATGGTCACTGGAGATAGAGCCAAGATAAGAAAAGTACATTCTAGGCCTTACTGCTGATAAGAGCAGGCTTTGCAAAAGAGAAGATTCAGGTTTTTTCCTCCCAGCCTTTCTGAGTTTTCTTTAAAATTGTCAGGACTACAGCCATTCCCTGCCCTACACCCCTCATCTCCCTTTAATGAATAAAACGGGATTAAAAACTGCAAAACGTGCCTCATTCAGAGCCCCAAGGACAGCACCATCCAGAACAGATAGCTGAGCCTCAGTGTGTTACTGCAGTTTCAGGGCACACAACCATCGTGGAAAAAATGGACCTGTTCAAAATCATTATTTTCATCAACACTTTGCTATTGAAAGTTTATCTCAAATGTTTCTGCTATTCTACGGCTCCTGTATAGACAGGACCTGCAGAATCAATGTCTTGAAAAAAGCTGTGAAAAAAGATAGACATGCATACATGCGTTAGTATCTTCTGCTTTAGACTGGCATTAGCCTGTGTAACCCAGCATAAGCAGTGAACTATTCAAATATTCAACCTCTGAAAGTTCAGATTTAGCAAATAAATGAGGTAAGGCAATTGCTTCACCTTCCAACAGCAAAAGCTCCTTAAGCTGGAAGCTTAAAAATCTGCTATTATGGCCTTATTTGCCTAACTGTAAGTTCATACATTTTACAATGTATTAATCAATCTGGATAATCCTGTCTCCCACCCAAATGACAGAGTAACTGGTGGTAGATCTATATCTGGAAAGATTTTAGCCCTACCTGGAGAAGAGTTTTCCTACCTACAATAATATGATAAGCAATAAGAAGGAGCATGAACACCAGAACCTTTGAAGTCAGACCAGTGTTGAAAAAAAGGTCAGTTTCTGCAAAATCTTGACATACAACCAGTAATTTATAGCAAATTACAACATATTTTGAAGCCTTCACCTTGGATTCTCAATCTATGAACAACTACCGATAAGGTTTATAAACAAAGATCTTATTTTCAGTGTCTTATACAACAATGCAAATATGGTGCTAAGATTAAGTAATAAATTTAAAAAGGCATTAAAAAGTGAAAATGTAATTTGGAACAAAAAGTCAGAAAGAATTCCAATCCACCTTAAACAATGTATGCAGAGAAAGAGGTTAATCTGAATAGGCAAAATATTCTCTGCAAGTATTTGTTCAGCTCCATTAAAGTCATACATTTAAAGGTTGCCAATTACTATGCATAGATGCTGCTCTATGTAAATGATAAGACACTGCTGGCCATGCTTTCTAAAACCATAATCAGGATCAAAATCTAGATTATTTTCTCTTTGTTTCTCTTTTTTGTTAAATGAACCCAGATGAGCAGCTTCATTACTTCTTAGAATACTTATCTTTTTATAAACACATTGACAAGTGCAAATAGCTGTCCCTTTACCATTAAAACTCCTTGAATTGGTAAGCAGATTTGAACATACATGTAAGCAAAATATATGTAAGCATGTAATTTATAGATAAATTATTACTGTATCACTCTATCTAATGCATCTTGATGTAAGTGAAAGAAAAAAAACCAACCCCAAAACAACAAATAAACCCCAACACAACAGACACTGTCAGTCCCTCATAAAAACTGGTAAAGGTTCATTGGTAAGGACTAAATACATTTATTTTAAAAAGGCTCTTTGATTTTGTAGCATAATATGAAGAGCTTTGGAGGTTATCTGCTTGGTTTACTGCTGTATATATATCTATACATTTCAGTGTCCAGAGTGTGAACTGTAAAGCTAAGAAGACAATATAATTTTTTTTTATTATTATTTTTTTGTCCCTACTATTGAAAATTCAGCTCATATGATTGAAATTGATTTCTTGGAAGGGCTGATAGTGACTCCACCACATGACCTGGTGGATCTAAACATGCAAAACTGAGGCCTCATCAATGGTAAATCATTCTTAAGTATAAAACAAAACTGAACAAACGCAGAAAAGATTATACTTAACAAATAACTCGTGTTCTACTTGGCATTGGAAACCCAGAGAGCAAACACATGGTTTTTAAATTTCTAAATGCAAAAAAACCAGCTCAAATTAAACCAAAATGGGTTCTCTGAAAGACATTTTCATTTTCTTCCTAAATGGCACAAACCAAATAACAAAAAGGCCACCCCCCACCACACACTAAATTCAACAGCTAGGAGAGCTTACGAATCACTTCTATAACCCCAAAGCAGGCTAAAAGGAAATAAATATACTTCATGGTTGGTAATCTATTAACTGACACCAACTGTTGCAGCTGTGAATAAAACAAATGTGTGATAAGATTAGATATGTTGATTGCACCTGGCCATCTGTAAATTGCTGCTCACCATAAGAATCACATGCTTTCTACTAGTCACTCTGATAAATGCAGAGTAACTGTTGTTGGTGGTGTATTTTTTCTCTTTGATAAATAGTAAAGGAAATAATAAGGAAAAAACTTGTATGCAGCAGATTTGTTAAGCAGTTTGTGCAGTTTGTCCAGTATTTTCCTGCTTCAAAAGAGGGAAGAAGTAAGTTGAATCAATGAGTCTGTATCTTACCAATGTGGACTAACAACTCAGCACAATGTATTTGTTTCAGGTGGGGAGAGAGAGGAAAAGCACTCTCTAATGAAATTGCCTTCAGGACTGAAAAGGCCTTGCAAGACGTTCTCTGGTTTTGAACAAAAATACAATATAAATGTAAGTTTATCCTAGCAGCTACAGCCATCATTTTTTTCCCCCTGAGGGAGCCACCAACAGCTCCTGAATAGCAGCTTTCCCCTTATTTTTAGGCTAGAAAAATCACACAAAGAAGAGGAGGCTCACCCCATGCCTGGCATTCAGATGCTGTTTTGCCTACTCATGAGTGGGCATTAAAACACTAGGAAGCAAAGCGTGGCTGAGGAGAACAGGGTGGGGCTATTACATGGATCAAGGCTTGCAAACTCCAGGCATTCTTGCCCACCAAAAAAAGCAGTATCTGCCAGCAGCTCGATGTCCAGGTGGAGGCAAGTGATGAGTGGTGTTCCCCAAGGGTCATAACAGGGACCAGTGCTATGTAACATTTTTGTTGGTGGCGTGGACAGTGGGATTGAGTGCACCCTCAGTGGATTTGCTGATGACACCAAACTGTGTGGTGAGGTCAGCATGCTGGATGGAAGGCATGCCATCCAGGGGGACCTTGACAGGCTGGAGAAGTGGGTCCTATGCCAATCTAGTGAATTCAACAAGGCAAAGTGCAAGGTCCTGCTCCTGGGTTGGGGCAATCCCAAGAACAAACACGGACTGGGTGGAGAATGGATTGAGAGCACCTCTGAGGAGAAGGACCTGAAGGTGGTGGTGGGCAAGAAGCTCAACATGAGCCAACAATGTGTGCTTGCAGCTCAGAACGCAAACTGTGTCCTGAGCTGTATCAAAAGAAGCGTGGCCAGCATGTCAAGGGAAGTGATTTTCCCCCTCTACACCACTCTCTTGAGACCCCACCTGGAGTACTGTGTCCAGTTCTGAGCCCACCAGCACAGGAAGGTCACAGGGCTGTTGGAGCGAGTCCAGAGGAGGGCCACAAAAGTAATCAGATGGCTGGAGCACCTCTCCTACAGGGAGAGGCTGAGGGAGTTGGGCCTGCTCAGCCTGGAGAACAGAAAGCTCAAGGGAGACCTCATAGTAGCCTTCCAGTACCTGAAGGGGCTACAGGAAAATGGGGGAGGGACTTTCTACAAGGGCTTGAAGTGATGGGACAAGGGGTGATGGTTTTAAACTGGAAGAGAGGAAATTTAGGTTAGACATTTGGAAGAAATTATTCACTGTGAGAGTGGTGAGACACTGGAACAGGTTGCCCAGGGAGGTTGTCATGGCCCCCCATGTTCAAGGCCAGGTTGGATGGGGCTCTGAGCAATCTGATCTAGTGAGAGGTGTCTGCCAATGATAGGGAGTTGGAACTAGATGATCTTTAAGGTCCCTTCCAACACAAACCATTCTATGATTCTATGATTCTAACCCCCAAGCTGCTCTTCTGCTTCTCACAAAGTCCAAATCTGCAACTGGAACACACACTCACAAGTTGATTTGAAGAATTAAAAACCAGAATGGTAAATATGGAACATTCTGAGTATGGTTGTTTGACTTTTTTTTTTTTTTTTTTTTTTTTTTTTTTTTTTTTTTTAGCTCCAGATAGATACTCTTCTATACTGGATTAACAAAACCTGAAAACCTGCTGTATCATCTTGCTGAAAATGTACCTGTGCTGTAATTTGTCCTTGTTACAAATGACAATATCAGCTATGAAAGTCTCTCATTTAAGTAATGGCACATCACATACAATATATACAGTTTATGTATGCAAGCAGTATTACAGCCCTCATTAAACAACAGATGCCACTGCTCCTGTCAGCATGTGTTTAATACAGTGCTCTTGCCCTGTGTTCCAAAAGAAGAACAATTGTGGGCAAAAAGATGTAAATACAATAAAATATCTGAGTTGTAGGCTCTCCATAGCTGTGAGTGTGTCAGGTGTCAGATATCCTTTCAGAGCTGCATTTGCTTAGAAATTTGTGAAGAATCCAAAAAGCAGCCAGACACCACTTCTGCTCACCTGGTTTGCAATAATTTTGGCATTACATGTTGAGTTTCTCTCAGAAGGAGCTTCAAGCACATTTACCACCAGGATGTACAGCAACATGTATTTTGAAGCCTCAGTTACTGAATATAGGTATGAGGTGTATAAGATTACAAAATGCATCAGCATATATCTATATAAGAACAGCAGAGCTGCTTCCATTTATAGTAAAGATGGTATTATATGTCTGGGATAGGATAATGGAAAAACAAAAATAGATTACTTGAGAGAGTTTAAATTCTGGCTTATTTTTATCTTCATCAGTAGGCAGCCATTTTATTTGCTCACTTACTCTGTATGATTCTGAAGATTAAATCAATAAACTTCCCATAGGTAAATGTTTGCAAGATTGCACTGAACAGGAGTTATGCACTGGGTGAATTCTGTTTAATTTTTTTCTACCTGATTAAAAGTAAATCAGTGCAGGTGTTATATTAGAGCAATGCTGAGGCTAAGAGCAGGGAAGCTGAAAATTCAAGACATGAAAAGCTGTAGGCTGGTGAAGGGGCCAAAAGTTTGCTGGCACCTGCCTTGGGGGGCTTTCATCCCAGGAGGGAGCTGGGGGCAGAGCCGTGCCGGTAGCAGTGGGACAAGCCCTGGAGTGCAGGGCAGGGCCTAACTGCACCACAGCCCATTCCCAGCTGCTGGAGAAATACCTCAGAGAAGACTCACAGCTGCTGGACACATAAATCAAGAGTGGAAACCTAAAAAAACTCTACTATTACTTCTGGTAGCTAAGATGGCTCATTTATAGCTATCTCAGGTTTTTTTTGTGCTACACCATAGAATGCAGTGTACATCTATCCTAAAAAGTGTCTCCAGTGTCTATTTCTATGGGAACTTGAAATTCTTCTGTCTTCTTAGCTCTGCAGTCTAAATATTGTTTTTTCCCCATTGCTCTTGCTACTTGTGATTTTTCACAAGTAATCACTTGCCAGGGATTCCCCCCCCACCCCCCTTTTATATATACAGGCAGAAAAGGTCATACACTGAAGTCTTCAGTGCAGTGGTAGTGAATATGCATGTGCTTACATCAGCAGGATGCTGTGGGACCTCAGAGATGTTTATTGCCAGTTGTACAGCTCTGGAATGAGCATCATTTACACACCAGGTGTGAGATACACAAGACACAGCATTATATCCTGGTTACTTCCACCCCATGCAAGACATCTGCCCTCGGAACCACATAACTTCTGTGCCCCACCAACAGAGGCACAAGAAGGTACTTTGTGTCACAGGGCTGAGGGCATGAGAAGAACCACAAGATCTGCATTGAGACAAAGTGCAGGCAGCAGCTTTTCCTCCCCTGCC
>NW_009954492.1:722113-726493 GCF_000747805.2 Chaetura pelagica
CCATACCACTGGGGTACATGTGGGCAGCTGCTGTTTATTCCAGCCCTGAGGTGAAAACAGTTGACGTGTGGGTACGTTGCAGCAACCACCAGCACCGTTACCTTCCACTTCAGAGCCTCCACAAAGACCAGTTGCCAGGATGAGTGCATGAAGGTGGAAGTCTCAGGTTCCTGGTGGAAACGGATGCCACGAGGTCTGAACAAAATCAGTCTACATGCCAGCTTTCTGTATTATCTGGGTGCTGCTTGGATTGTAAGCGTTTTGAAGCATCTTATTTAGTACCTAATTGCATAAATTACAGTTCTGAGCAGATTGTTAGCTAGAGGAAGTTGTCCCACAATCAGATATTAAAAGAAAAGAGTTTGGTTTGGGGTTTTTTTTTAATGAAATGTAAGGATAGACTAACTGGATGTGCATAGTAGCTCCTGAGTACAAGGATATTTTCTGATATAACAACTATATTTACACTTCAGATTTCAAAGGCAGTCCAAACAAACCAAGAAAAAAGAGCTGCTTAGCAGATAATTTTTCTGTGGAAGTGCTTCGATTAGCAGGAGTGTGATATTTTTCACATTTTTCAACTTGTATATGTATGTTTCACAAAATGACTATACACTGACATCCTCTTATACAGTATTCAAGAAATCATTAATTTTATAAAGCAAAATTCAATGCCTCAGGTTTTTTATTAGTTCCCAATACATAGATAAGGTGCCAGACTGAATTTGTGAGACGTATGAGATTAACATTTTTTAATAATACGTGGAAAATGCCTGATTTTTGTAACAAAAAACAGCTTCCTGAGGCTACACAAAGACAACTTGTTATTTTTTATAGCAGTTAATCAAACTTAAATACAGACTCTATAAAGCAATGCAAATTCAGCTATCCTGCCTCACTTGAGCACACCTGCACATTAGGATTACTCATATATACACTTCTTGAGGATGACAGCTAGATCAGGATTATATAGAGTTGTGTAGAACTTCACCACCCTTTTCTGACATTCTGTTCAAAAAGATTCAATTATTAGGGGGGAAAAAAAAAAAGGCTTTGGATTTTTTTTTAAAAAATATTAATATTTAATATTAAATCAGTTACCTTATTCTGCACAAGAGGCATAAGCATGGCAGGTGACAGAGACTGTAGAATAGACCCTGGCAAGTACAGAATGGCATCATTTGAACAATCTATTCAGAAAATATTTTAAAAATCAACCCTACTTACTAATTGTCACACCAGCACCATAATTAAGAACAATTATATGGAAGAAAACCAGGAAGAAAGCCAGACTTGTATTTGTCCTGAGCACAAAAGGAAAAAAAAAAATGTAAGAAAACTACTTTTTGTTCTCCTTCATTTTAGATTCAAATGTATTTTGTCTCTTCCCACCAGAATCTGCTGTTGTTTTTTTGACCTGTGTATCAGAAACAACAAATCAGAAAAAAGAAGCAACATTTGTCAGAAATTTATATGTTATATCTGAAGACCACAGGGAGGAATGAAGGGATGTTTTTTTTATTACAAAGGCAATTTTATGATAAAAAATACTAAAAGTTGTCTAAAGTTGATCAGAAAATGGTAGGCCATTCTTAAGACCAATCTTAGTGGTGTGACATGGCTGGTTTTAGTCAGTTATTTCCATGCCTCAAGAGATCCTAAAATTAAAGACATTTAAAATAATAACAATTATTACCTCCACCACTGTGTTCTGGACAGTAAGCAGCATTATTTGACGACAAGCTCTTCTGGAGGCTCTGCAGAAAGCCTCCAGAAAGCTTATACACCAGTCCTGGATCTGCCTGGGTGACAGTCTTATGGCGGGTCAAAAGCTGGGTGATACTCCAGAGTTTCTCCACCTCTGCCAGAACCATCTGACAGTACATGGATAACCCCAACAGTCCACAGGTTACTGAAGACATTATTTAGAGGTGGATTCTGCAGATAAGCATCTATGAGGATGGATGATCTCGACTCTAGAGGCTGATATTGTAGGTTGGGTGTTTGCGGGTGCTTTTTTATGTGGTTTGTTTTTTTGTTTGGTTGGTTGGATTTTGGTTGGTTGGTTTGTTGTTAGTTGTTTTTTTATGGTTGGGCTCGATGATCTCAAAGGTCCTTTCCAACTATAAACATTGTGTGATTCTGTGATCATGAATAATCCAGAGTTTACAAAAAAATGCAATGATCACAACTAAGTCCTGTGCGATATCTTTTTTACTATTGTTATTTAATTACCCTTAATATATCACTGAAAAAATTGTCATGTGAGAAAAAAGTTAAATTTTAGACGAATCCTTTTTGCTATGTGCATAAGGATTTTCTTATTCCTCCTTTCCAGAAGTACTAAGTATAGGCAATGTTTTACTTAACACAAGAAGTCAAGCATATGCTGAATTAAATATCATGCAAGATGCAACCAAATTATCTTTAAGAACAACCCAAATTGAATTGAATGCCTCGTGGTTTTGTAGCTCCACCTTATCAACCATGTGAAAGTCTGGGTGACTTCATGATGTTGTGGAAGTGGGTGGAAATATTACTCTATTCTAGATACCATGTGGGCTTCTGCTGCACTGTCTTCTCACAGCTGTTTGCTCATTCTTAAGAGATGGCAGGAAAAGATGAGCTGAATGTTACAAGAGAGGTAGCGATAAGCTTGTAGGAGAAGGCACGGGAAGGCAAGAGCAAGCAGGAAGGACAAGTACAGGTGGCTGAGAGGGAGCATAAGGGGCAGAACAGAGGAGCACATTCAGACACTGGGGTGGTCCGAGGCAGCAGGGCACTTCTTCCCCAGTCCTCCTGGAGGGAGCAAGGCTCAGCCCTGCCGGAGGGCTGGCTGCAGGTACACACCAGCTGCTGCTCCTCTCCACCGGCTCTGCTCTTGGGCTACCCTGCCTGGGGTGGCCTTCACTGCAGCTGCAGCTCATGAATATGCAACGTGCTGATACATATGCAGCAGACCGGTAATTCCTCTTCAACCTTGTGACTATGGTTCTTTTCACTATGTAGGAAAGGCTTGCCAAAACAGCTTTTAAAATGGAGCAAAAGATTTTCTTATATGAGGCAGGTTTTTTTGTTGTTGTTTTCTGGGTTGTTGGGGTTTTTTTGTTTGTCTTAAAAAAAAAAAGGTAATTTACTACTACATCTGACAGGGTTGGATAGGAGTTGCAATCCTCCTTTTAAGTAAATGCCAAAAACGTGTTTTCCAAGTTCATTTTTTTCTTTTTAACAAAGCTTTTTGAATTGGTGTTACTAGTAAGGAACAAGTTCAAACTTTAAAAAGTCACCAAAGTGGATAAAGGAGAGGAGGTATGATCATATTTCCTTATTAAAAATCTCTGGAGATGAGTTTCTACCTTCCCAAACCAAACATTTCCATATAAGTGATTAATATCTGAATGCATATAAATATGTCTACGCAAATGGTTTCTTACCTACTAATGGTATGAAATGGGCTAGAAATGCCTCAGCTTTCTCATAACAAGAGCCTTGGGTGTCTATGTGAAGGCTCGTGTTCAAGTAAAACAGAAGTGAACACACATTTTTGAAGGAAACAACACCATGCAACTTTAGGCAACAGATTTTTCACGGCTAGGTAAATAACATGCTCTATAAAACATTTCCCAGTCATAAAAGCTCTTCTCAACAAAGCTGCTGGGGAGAGTTCAAAGCGCTCATGAATCACGTTGAATAAAGGTGCTCTGTGAATCCGAGTGATGTCATTGTCCAATGGAGTTTTCTTCTCTCAAACAGGATGAAGAAGAAGGAGGGACCACTTTCATGTCTCAGCTTACCCTTCTGATCCTTAAGCAAGCTCTTTGATTGTGAATATTCACTACCACCGTGTTATTTTAAAAGCCGTGGCGTTTTCCCCCCTTACTGGCAAGTATCTCACCAACTTTGTTTTCCTTGGATAAAAACAGGTGGCAAAAAGGTGGTGGGGAAGGTGTTCTCTAGCAGTGTGCCCCTGGTGCGGCCTTGTCATTTGCAATTCAAGCAGACTAACCTCTCCCCGATTGAAATGCGGCAGGGAACATCAAGGCAAAACAGACGTTGCAAAGATGACTTTCGGTCGTAGACGGAAACGCTCAGAAGCAATTCAGGGTTTGTTTTGTTGGGTTGGTTTTTTTTTGCAGGCAAATAAGGTGCCTCCTCTCCACACCGCGGGGAGGCCCGTCACACAGCGACGGGACACCGGGGTTCCCGGGACTGGCCTTCAGCACCCGCAGGATTTCCTCTCGGGCTGCTGCATGACCCGCTCAGGTCGTGGCTCGGGATGTGCCCGAGTGGGGTCCCCGCGGCTTCCCCACCGGTGGACACCGGGATCAGGCACCGGGATCAGGCACCGGGATCAGGCACCGGGATCAGGCACCGGGATCA
>NW_009954492.1:745999-748522 GCF_000747805.2 Chaetura pelagica
TGCCCGGGCAGTGCACGTCCCGCCAAGGAAGAGCAGCTCTCCGTGCCGACAGGGGCATGCGGGAACATGTTCCGCGGGAGGGAAGGTTTGCCTTCCGAAAGCTCAGCCGCAGTCGACTCCAGAGCATTTCTCACAGCCTCCAGAGCTAGGGGTGCGGCAAGATCAGCTGCAAGGGCGGTAGTTTAATAAGCCTGAAAGCTACTAATCCTCAGCTTAAGAGGGAGAGGGGGGGAAAAAAAATCTGCTGCGGTGCTAAACCTGCGTGTTCTTAAAGCACTTTAACCGCTGGGGACTGGGGACTGATTCACGCATAAAACCCTGAATCCGTGCTTGTAGTTCCCGCTACTGCTGCAGACTTGTCCAAGAAGCTTTACCTCAAAACACGCTTCCTGAAACACCCTCTTGCTCCACGTGCGAGGCGAACCGCAAGTTCCGATTCCCAGCCGTAGGTGTGCGGGTTGTGTTGCTGACCACCGTGCCCTTAAACCCCCCCGGGGAGGCTGACGGTCAATCGGAACGTGTCTCAGGGGCGCACAGGTGGACGTGTAGGCTGAGAGCTCCTGTATGCAAACCGACTGCATGTCAGTTAGTAACTTGCGGTGCTACCCTCCTCAGCAAATCTACGAGGAAACAATAATAATAATAATGATGATGATGATAACTAAAATAAAGAAATAAGTCCGAGTTGGGTAGCTCGGCGCTTTCCCACGTCTGGCAGAAGAGGCTCAGCGCTGCCACCTCGTGTCCCTCTCCTCGTCCCCGGCCTTACAAAGCCTGCGGGAAATAAAATTAAGTTTCGAGGCTGTTTAAGTTGCAAAAGGTGGAGAAATCTTGCCAACGCTCTTAAAAGTGCCTTTTGGATGGAAGCTGAATGCTGAACGCTTTACACCTTTTAGGCCTAAAAATTTGGGGAGCTGGGAGGCACTTTCGGTCCCACACTGAAGGATTAGGGGTGGAAGCAATTAACTGCAAGGAAACAGAAATTGCAGTAAAATGTTTTTATAGAGTTTCACATCATGTTCTTACAATTGCTTTATTAAGCAGTTCTAAATTGCACTTTTAAAAAGGTTTCATTCAGGAAATGATACCCTTCTGTCCATCCCACAGAGACATTTTTTTGAACCAAGATTAAATCAATGTGACTGCTTTCATCAAGATAACACTTGATTCACCTGGAGCTACTTTTTATGCATGAGGGCTGAGACCTTGCACACCATAACACAACTGGGTGAAAAGCTTATCTAAAGCTGTCCCTCTCCTTCTCTCCCTGCCTATCAGTTTGGGGTTTTTATTTGTTCTGCTTTAACCTGTGTCTAGAAACATGAGAATATTTTTACTCGCTTTGTAGTATAAACACATTGAAATGTATATGTAAAATACGATAGCTGAGGGTTGGAATCCTTTGGGATATTGTGCTAACAGGTGAAGCAGCCAGCAGCTACTGATTGTTCACAGTCACAGTTTTTCACACCGTTGCACATGAACACCAGGAGTGTAAATAAATGCAGGCCTTACTTCTGACACCAAAACCACCTCCAGCCTCCCTTTCTATAGATGTGGGTGGTATATGGTAGAACAGATTAGATGTTCAGGGGAAAAACATAGTGTGATTTACTACCCACCGAGTATAAAGGTGAGAAACTCCACTGGTGTCACTGGATGCCGTCAGCCTCACAGAAAGCAGCGTTTTACCCGAGGCTTACCGGGGCTGAAAAAGGAGACAATGTATTACCTCTGCAAGCACAGCCAAGCAATTCAGGTTGTATCTTTGTAAACACTCTCAGTAGTGACCTGCCCAGGGAGACCTAAGGAATTCAGGATTTTTCTCAGCCCTTCATGACAGTGTAATAGTGTAACAGTTTAGTGTAATAGTGTAACAGAGCCCAACGTGGGATCTTCGTATTCCTATTCTCAAACCTGCTAGAAACCCTATTGGAGGATCCTACCATGCATTTTCTTGCAAATACGTGCAACTTGTTCTCAGACCCCTTTCTTAGACACTTCAGCTATTTCCAGCCATTTACTTTTTTTTTTTTTTCCTGATTTAAGAAGTGTTTTTAGCGGTGGTGTCGTGTGGAATTAAAAAAAAAACAACCCTCACAGCTGTTTTGTCGAAAAGCCTTGTCGGTGCCTGGCCTGACGCGAGGAATCCTCGGGGAGTTACGTTGCCACTTTCAATGGCATCACCTTTACCTGAGTACCGGCTTTGTCGTTGTTTTGAGTTTTTCCGATGCCGCCAGACCTTAAGGAGCGCTTCACAGCGCGTAGCACCTCTGCGCTGGTTCCCCTTCGCTACCGGTCGTTGCGGAGGGAGGAGGAAGTGAAGTGAAACGCTGATCCCCGAAAAGCACCTTGCGCCCTAGGAAGGGCCCCGGAGAGGGGCAGGCACCGCAGCACCTCCGGCCCGGGAAGCTGGTGCCTGTCAGCCGGCCGAGCGCCTCTTTTCCCCTCCCGCTCCCGGGGGCACCCAGCGGGGCCGGGCCGGGTCCCCCAGCCGCTCCGCCCGGGGACGTGAGGGGCTGC
>NW_009954492.1:751550-752021 GCF_000747805.2 Chaetura pelagica
GGCTCGCCCTCGGACCACCGCAGCTACACCAGCCTGCGCGCCACCTCTCCAGCCCCCTCGACGGCGCATTCCTCCTCCGCGTCCTCCCACTCCTCCTCCTCTTCCTCCTCCGGCTCCTCTTCGTCGGACGACGAGTTTGAGGACGACCTCTTGGACCTGAACCCCAGCCCCGGCTTCGAGAGCATGTCCCTGGGCAGCTTCAGCTCCTCAGTGCTCGATCGGGACCTGGATTTTAACTTCGAGCCCGGCTCGGGCTCGCACTTTGAATTTCCGGACTACTGCACGCCGGAGGTAAGTGAGATGATCTCGGGGGACTGGCTGGAGTCCAGCCTTTCCAACCTGGTCTTCACTTACTGAGGCAAGAGCCGGGCCCTGCTGGAGGAGGCACAGGTGCGCGTTGTCGCAGGACTCGCCCGCCCCGCCGGGGCGCTTTTGTTTCTTGGTTGGGTTTGGTTTTTCGGGGAAAGGGCT
>NW_009954492.1:752060-754807 GCF_000747805.2 Chaetura pelagica
GATCGCCCTCTCCTTGCAAAAATGCCAGCAGTTCCCTTCCTCCGGCTGGAGACAGATCCGCACACACCCCCTCCGAGGGACGAGTCTGACGGTGCTTTTTCAGAGACTGCCGGGACCGAAACGCTTTTTAATTTTCCTTTTTCTTTCCTGAAAAGAGACAGAGGAAGGGGGGTTGGGAAGGGTGGGGGTGGGGAGGGGACCACACACACCTCTGGGTTCTTTGTTTTTACCCACTTTATACGAATAAAGAGGAGGGGGAGCGATGCGTCGTGCTGAGCGCACACTGGATGTCTTGAGCGTTCGCTCTTTGTGCGAAGGAGCGATCAGAACTGCTTGGAGAGAAAAAATAAAAGAGAAACAAACAAAAAAAATCCACCCAAGGCCTTGCAAGGTTCATGTTTGAGGGGAGAAATCCTGTCCCGGTTTCTTCTGCGGTGAGAGGAGGCGCCGATGATGTGGAGAGAGAGAGAGCGAGGAGGAGGCGGATGGAGTTTGGAGCTGGACTGAAATCCTAGTTAAGCGGAGAAGAGCCAGACTTACACTTGAGAGCTGTCTTGGAAATACGGTGGTAGGAAGATAATAATAAACTGAAACGGATTTGCACGTACGGATGAGGTGGCGGCAGCGTTTTTCTCAGTCACCTTATGTCATATGTTGAGAGAAAAAAAAAAAAAAAAAAGACCGAAGCTTCAAGAACACTGAAAACTTTGGAAACAGAGACCGAATGGGGAGAGTTTCTGTCATGACATGTGGTACAGGGGTAATGGAGGGCAACGGCTTTTGCAAAAAAAAGCCCCTGAAAATACAAAAAAAAAAAAAAAAAAAAAGAAAAAACTAGGTTTTATTTTTCCTTCTTACTCGGAATCGTGATGGTGTTGGATTATTTCACTGGTGGGGTTTAATATAGCATGTTATCCTGTCTATCTTTCTAAGATTTCTGTAAGACTGTTGAACAGTTTTTTAAAAATAGTGTTAGGATAATATAAAAGCAGATAGATGGCGCTATGTTTGATTCCTACAAAAAAATATCACCAGCTTTTTTTCATTCTTAACTCTTTAAAGGATTCAAACGCAACTCAAATCTGTGCTGGACTTTAAAAAAGAAAATTCAGGACCAAATTTTTTTCTCAGAGTATGTATGTGTTTGTTCCTTATAGCTGTAAATGAAAAGACTGTTTTTTCTCACCGATGCTCCATCCTCGTATTGTTTTTTTTTTTCCTTGTAAATGTGATCGGATGCCATTTTATAAGTGGACGTATTTATACTGGCCAAACATTTTTGACTTGTATTTCTTTGTCCTTTTTTGGTAGTTCTCGTTGTTACCCGCACCATTTTTATGTCTCCTTCACTGAAGGGCTAGAGTTTTAACTTTTAATTTTTTATATTTAAATGTAGACTTTTGACACTTTTAAAAAAAAAAAAAAAACAAAACAAAACAAAAAGTGAAGAGAGATGAAAACGTTTGATTATTTTCTCAGTGTATTTTTGTAAAAAATATATAAAGGGGGTGTAAATCGGTGTAAATCGCTGTTTGGATTTCCTGATTTTTAACAACAGGGCCGCTGGTTAGTATCTCACACGCGTGTGCTTTTGCTCACGCTCACTTACCTACTCACCCACCCACGAATCAGCCCCTATTTTGTCCATGTTTACACTCCAATCTGCAGGCATCTTAAAGTGACAGAATCCCTGCCCGGTGCCCGCTCTGCTGCCCCCCCCCCCTGCCTCTCCGGGGGGAGGGGCCGGGGCAACCGAAGGGGGGAAGGGAAGGGAAGGGAAGGACGGGTGCGGATACACTGTGTGCTACCGTGTGGGGGGAGAAACCTAGCCCGGAATGAAGTAAAGCAACCGGTGCATTTACACAAAAGGGATCCTGTACCTTTAACTTGTAAACCACATCTTTTTGCACTTTTTTTTTAGAAGCAAAAAACGTGCCGTTTAAACCACTGGATCTATCGAAATGCCGGTTTGAGTTCGCGACACTATGTACTGCGTTTTTCATTCTTGTATTTGACTATTTAATCCTTTCTACTTGTCGCTAAATATAATTGTTTTAGTCTCTTATGGCATGATGATAGCATATGTATTCAGGTTTATAGCTGTTGTGTTTAAGATGAAGAAAGTGAAAACATCTTTGTACATTTAAGTCTGTATTATAATAAGCGAAAAAAAAAAAAGAAGATTGTGTGTTTATGTATGTTAATATAACATGACAGGCACTAGGACGTCTGCCTAATGAGGTGGTTCCGTTAAGGGTTTAACTTTTTTTTGTTCTTTGTTATTTTTTGGTCATCCATCCTGTGCAATATGCTGTGTAGATTTCTTTTTCTTTTTCTTTTTCTTTTTTTAAACTAACGAGAACCCTCGACGCGATGTTGGGGGAGGGAAGAAAAAAAGAAAAAAAAAGATCATGCCAGCTAACCATGTCAAGTTCACTGCCTGTCAGATTGTTGATATACCTTCTGTAAATAACCTCCTTTTTGTTTTGGTTTATTTTTTGTTTGTTTGTTGTTGTTTTTTTTTGGTTTGTTGTTTTTTTTTTCTTCGGGAAGGAAATAAAATCAGCTGGAACTGAACCCTAACACCGGACTGCTCTCGTCCTCATTGCTACGGTCCCGGTCCCCTCCGAACGGCTCTTTCTCGGCCCGGCCCGGCCCGGCCCGGCCCCGGTGGCAGCCCCGGTCCGCCGGGAGGGGTGAGGGGAGGAGCGGCCGCCACGCCGACCCGCCCCCCCGGGGCCGACGGG
>NW_009954492.1:755155-767631 GCF_000747805.2 Chaetura pelagica
CCCGGCTTTGCCCCCGCCCCCGGGGGGCGTGGCTGCCGGGCTGGGGGGCACCCCGGCTGGGACCGAGTCCAGTCACCCTCTTGGGTTTCGACTTTCCGGGTCCTCGCCTGCGTTACCCTCCTGCCCGCGAATATGCATCGTACCTTTGCACGGTGTTTTGTAAACCGATTAAAGCATCCCACTGACATAATGGTTTCACTTAGCTGTTAATTTACAGCTGGCTTGGAGCCACAAAACTCTTTTCCATGAAAAAAAGAAGCAGCAAACGAAAAGAGACGTTGTAGCGGCCGTTTCGCAAAGCCACCGGCGCAGGAGGTTCGTGTTTGCCCTGCCTCATCCCCGTGAATTCCTGGGTTGTATTTGCCATGCAAAAAAAATCCCCCATCAGCAGCTCCAAGGCACGCATGGCCTGGGAGATTTCCTGGTTGGCTTCTTTGCATACAGCGCCTTCCTTCCCTTTCCAGGGGCCCATTTGCGAATCAGAAGGCTCCGCCCGCGGCCCCGGCGCATCCCCGGGGCTGAGCCCCCCCGGGGGGTCTGGGCGTCCCCGCCGCGGCGCTGCGGGGAGGTGCGGGCAGGGCACCCTGCGGGGGGAGCACCGCGACCCCCCATCTCCGGTCCGCTGCTGTCCCCAGCTGCTGCGGAGAGAGATGAATTTGCACTTGGGACTGAGCACGGGTCAAAATCAGGGGAAAGGGATAAAAAGAATCGGGGGAGGGGGATGGGGCTGGTGACAACGTGAAGGTGCAGCCTCTTGCGGGCTGCGGGCTTGGGCGGCAGCTCCTCCCCAGCCCGGCCCGCCGCGGCTGCTCCGGGCCGGTTTGCCGTTGGCTGCAGTTGACTTGAGGGGTTTTATGGCTTCCTGCACACGTTGTTTTTGTTCTCAGTTGTCAATTCAGTCCAGCGTTGCCAAACTGATTGTTTCTCCGGGGACTGTTTGGTGACACAAGTTGTTGCTTCCAGATAGGCAAAGTGGAAGTCAGGCTAAAATCTGGGTATATGTTCTCACACCGTGACACGTGCGTATAGACATAAATGGGAAATATTCCTGTGTTCCTTGCTGCCTGCAGAGCAAGTCTCTCCCTGGGGGAAGTGCTCAGAACTAAACACACGCGAGGATACATCACCAAATGTATTCTTTTAAATGTAATCATTAATTTTTTTATTTCAATAGATGATATTTCTAATATCAGTGTTTCGCAAGGAGAAGTAGTGGCCCTATAGCGAACGTGAAAGCCAGCAAAGGTGTCCCAAAGATTTTTAGAATTAAGATCTGTGTTAACAGAAAACTAGATTTCGGGAATGGCAACTGATGTCTGGCCACAGGTTTGCCCAACACCGGATCCTGTCTGGGACGTGGGCCAGAATGGCGGGTGCCTGTGAAGAGCTGCGTTCCCACGCCGTGCTGAAATCTTCCAGTCGAGACTTCAGGAGCGGGGCTGGTCCGTCCCCGTCTCCCCCCCCCCTTTTGCTCTGCCCCTGCTGCTGGGCCTCTCCCCCAGCTGCCGTCAGAGGCCCCAGCCCCTCTCCTGGAAGCTGCAGCCGTGCTCCTGCAAACAAGTCTAAGCAGAATTGTTCCTTCCCCGCAGTGCCCTTCACCTGGCCTCTGGTGATAAACATTTCAAAGGCTTCTTACAGCCAGACATGGTCATTGTCACCAGTGAATCCCCCTCCATTAATTTATCCTGTCCTCCAAGGCATTCCCTTCTCACTTGTGGCCTCTGCACCATCTTGTCGTAAGACTGAGTGAGTTTGTGTGCTGATTGAAAAATGAAGTTTCTATTTTCTGCTTCAACTTTGGTATACACAATTTTGTCCATTCTTACACTGTGACAATTTTGTCTCTTCCACATCTTTTGCTGAGCTGCTGATTTTTGTAGCACTTTGCCATTCACCATCAGCTCACCTCAGTGCACAGAGGTGCAGAAAAGAACTGAAGATTTAAATGAAAATTCACCATAATAGGCTGCATATGTCTGTTGCTAACATTTATTTTAATAGACCGTTCTTCTTTGTAAATCATTAATTTACCTGCAATTTAGATGAAGACTGTTCACCTCAAGAGTGCATATATAATTTTCAGTAATCAGATTTACTTCCCCTGTGTATCACTACATTTCCTTCCTTGTGAAGTAGTGTGTGATTTGACTGCCTGCATAGAGCACATTGTGGGTCTCCCCGGGAGTCAGGGATGCTAACCATGTTTGCAAGCTTCACACTCCTGTGTTATACTTCCAGCAGCTATGGCCTGACTGAGCAGAAAGGAAATTGCTGGGCTAGAGGCCTTCCTAGCCTCCCCTTTAGCTGTTGTGACATATATGATACATGACAGAGTAGCAGCCATCTGAGTACAGGAGCCTTGACACTTGCTGGTCCACTTCCTCGCCATCCTCTGCCACATCTATTTCCACAAGAAAAAGGGAAAACTAGCAGGCTAGGGATTAACCCATCTCTCCAGGCCCCTTTATCCTGTGTGTTGAATACAGTTTTTAAATGTATGTATTAAGGTTAATTTTCCTGTACAATAACTCCATAAAGGTCTCTGAAAAGCTTTGAACACATTAGCAAGGTGTTACAATGCAAACTCCCGGGACTACACATCTCGTGACCATCTTGTTATGCCAGAGTTGAAAAATTATTATTTACCTCCTGCAATTTCAATCTCTCCTCTCCAGAGTCCTTGAATGAGCCTTAAACATCAGCTATGCCAAGGAAAATAAATGTGATTGTCTCCAAGATGGGAATAATGTGGCACAAAAGGTAAGCGACTTGTTCAGGACTCAGTAATTACCTGGTCAGTGACGTGCATTGTACATAAGTATCTCAAGGTAAGGAGTAGTGCTTACTGAACTTGCAGTAACCAACCTGTGAACCACCAAGAGAATTAAATCCCCTAGAACAGGATTTAGGCATAAGTGAGGCATGCAATATTTCCTGATACATCTTTGGCCAGATCATACTATTCTGAGTCACTTCCTATGCCTTTTTTTCCTAGCAGTGCAGTAACTCCTACTATGCTTTCTCCCCCTTTACTAACTCCTCCCCATTTTTAGTAAAGTTTAATTATCTTCCTGTGTGACCAAAGAGTATCCACAAACTCCAAGGGCTCCTGTTACATCTTCCATTTTACAGGAGTTTATTTGAAGCAAAGGACAATGTAACAGTGGCTACTGGTGTGGTGATGTTCCTTGGTTTGTGGCAGAGGATAGCTATGCATGATAGCTGTGCACAGCTAACAAATGCTATCCAAGTCTCTTCATACACCCCTGTGTGTTCTGTCTGTATCAAAAGCAGCATTAGCTTCCTTGAACAGGAGGAGGAAAAGGGCTTGCAGAACTAGGAGCGAGACTAGCAGATTAATTGCAAGGGAGCCCATATGGGTCTTTGAAAATGATGGGAGTTAGGTAGAAGTAGAAACCCAGACCTGGCATCAGTCAGGAGAGCTTTGAGTCCTGATTAGCACCATTATGCCAGCAAAATGCTAGATAAAATGTGTATTACACTGGCAAAACTTTGCTTTGTTATGTTGTCGGTGCTCTTGCTGTGTAGACCTGGAAGAAAAAGGAAAATACTTGCCTTTCTATCTTTCCTCTTTTGCTGTCTCAGTAGCTGACTTTGTTTCTTCCTTGGCTTCCCTCCCCAGTCTCCAGTTGACATTCCTTTCTCTGACCTCATTTATTCTCAAATGTCTTCCTAACCTTCTTCAAGAGGACTTTTGCTAATACTCTGTTTGAGATGCAAATTCCCATTCAGTGGATCTACAACGTTAAATTTCCTGCTTCCCATACCCCTTTTTCATCTGTTTTAGTATTTATCTCCTTCCCTTCCAAAAGGCACCTTGCCTAATGTGTGGCAGCAGAATGAAAAGAAATCTAATTTAAGATGTATCCAAGATGTACCCATGCTACATTATCATCCTGAGCTTAGTCCAAGGCTTTCAGATGAGGGTATCTCTGCACATTTCCTGCCTCAAAAATAGCACCAAGCTGGATACAAACTGTGAGTGCATTTCTGAAAGCTAAGTTAAAGCAGCTGGTATCTAGCTGAATAATTTAAAAGGCTGTTGCTCAGGTTGAGTGTTTTGAACAAGTATGATTGCTATGAAACCAGACAAGATCTGACCACCTGATCTCAGCATAGCTCACTGAAACACGTATACTCAGTTTAAAGCCCACACACATCATTCAAATGGACAAACTCTTGATGTATCAGAGAAAACATCATGGAGTGACTTTTTGCCTTAGCAGTCTGCCTGAAGCTTGAGACTGCATGCAGCTCATGGGCTGCTCCTCTCAAGAAAATGAAGCAAATATCTGAAGCTTTCCAGGACCTTGGAACTGCTGAAGTTTTAATTACTGCCACAGTGGGATGGTCGCTAATGAGGGTATATTGACAGGACTTAAAGTGACTGATGACAGAGGGTCACACAGGATGGTGTGGGACCCAGTGAGTGGCAAAGGAAATGGCAGTTTAAAGGGGAATCTGGGCATCTCTCCAGACTTGAACACCTGTGATGCCATTGATTCAGACTTACTCAGGGTACCACGAAAGTCAAAGCAATTCAACATTATGTGAGGTAGCTCCTGTTTACATATAATTATTCATGTGCACTAATTGTATATAGCTTCAGGGATTGGTTTCCAGAGAGAGGCATAAATATTAAATTGTTCCAGAAAACAATTTCTTTCTGAATAATAAAAGGATATGATTATTTTCTAATTAAAGAAGTTGCATGTATCTAGCTGTAGTGAAACCAATGGTATGGTGGATGAAACAGGAGGTCAGAAATAAGCATCTTTAGATTAATTCCTGGTCTTTCTGCAAACGTTGTCCAAGACTCAATGTGATTTGGAAAATCTTGATATGCTGTTTTTCCTTTGGATTGGTTTGAGGGGGGGTTTGTTTGTTTGTTTGTTTTGTAATGAATAAATTAAAAATGTATGGTGTTTTTAGAAAACAAGGAATAACAGAACAGAATAAGAATAAACTTTTATATTCTCATTAAAAAAAAAAAAAAGTAAAAAGGAGGAATCCTGAACATTTTTTTAAGTCTTTGGTTTTCTCTTGGGTCAGCTTTAGAGGAAAAACGTGAACAGGTTATTTGTCTAAGATCTCTCCTCGCTTTTAAGAACCCAGATATGAAGTCTTACAAATGGAGTCCTTTTCTTCCATATCCTGAAATGAAAAAGCACACTAGTGCTCTGGAGCTGGTTGCAAGTGGCAGGTCATAAATTCCAGCTCATCTTATCTAAGTAGTGTATTTCATGTAGTTCTAAAATACTGTATTGTCACAGTGAAAGATACACACTGTGATTTAGACTTTTGCTGACATACTCTATGATAATTAAATAAAGGAAGCCTCCTAATTCCATTAACAAATTGTTCCAGGTTTAGCTAGAAATGAAATCATAGTGTACTCTCCTCTCCTACTGTATTATTCTTGTTGTTATGTAGTTGTTGCTGCCCTTAATCATAGATCAGCAGCTCACGTCCTTCGTGCACTTCAAATACAGGACAAAAAGAGAAGACTCACTTCAGACTGTTTACAGTTTAAATGTAGAACAGAAAAACAGCCATGGAGATGAGCAGAAAGCAAAGTGATATTGCCATTTGGCTTGGCAGCACTGATCTCCCTGCAGCAGCAGCCTGAGCTAGCTACTCTTTCATTCTTTGCAGGTATCACAGATGAAGATGGGTATTAACGAGGGATTTAGAAGAGAACACACATACATTTGCACCAGTGAACAGGGACTTCTTCCAAAGTATGTCTCCTGATGAGAGAGAATACAAAACATCACATGCAAACAGCTAAGAAGCAGGGATCTTGAGGTGATGCGTGGGAACCATAATATACTTCGTAAGTGGGTGATGGTGTTGGAAAGGACCCTGACAGCTACTCTGGGTGACCCTAGCATTCAACATAGGACCTGGCATCCTGTGGCCTTACAGATCAGATGTGGGTTGTGCATACTTCTCTGAAGGATCCTGGATGCCAAATGAGAGGTCTAAAGCTTTTGTAGCTTTGTGAATGGCAGATCTATCGGTGATCTGAAACTCAGTTAATTTTAAATTATTCTGTAATAACACTAATCTTATGAAAGAATGGGAAATATTATTAATTACAAAATAAAATTCCAATTTAATAATATTTATTGGTAAACAGAGGTCTATCGTAGGCATGCTAAGGTGTAGTTAAGGCTCTTCTTGTCATGAATGATTTACGATCATGTAGAACAACATGTATTTGTGAAGAAATATCCACATATGCACATTTATAAATAATTTTTTCATCGGAATGCTCTGAGAACAATAACAATCACAAACCAAATAGGCTGGTTTCATATGAAGGGGAGTGATTTAGATCAAAGTAATTTAAATTTTAATCAGGATTTAAATTGTCAAGTTGGAAACCTTGATTTAAATAATTGATTTTCATCTTGTTTTGCATTTGTGCTTCCTGTGTATTTTTCAAAGTAAAGGTTGATTCTCATTGGCTGGTGTAATTCAGTATTTGCTATTGCTAACCGTGAGGATTATGTACATACTACATCTGTATGTATTTGTTTAACCTATACTTACACAGATTCTTAATTAATACATTTTTATAATTCTAGAAAGACATTAATGAATATTTTCTGACTTTCTAAATCATGCTTATTTTTCCTTGTGCATTGCTGCAGACTGTATTTGGATGGTAATTAGACTTTCATTAAAATACATAAAATATGGAGAGAAAGAAGGTGTTATTTAAAGTATGCTGGGTAGCTAAAAAGTGATTTTGTTAGAAAGTGGTTCTTTCAAAAGAGGTTTAGATCTGCCATTGACTTCAGACTTGTAGGTAGGATAAGTTATTTTAGTGGGGCATTAGTTGCCTGTGTCACCCAATCAGGTAGGGCTACATTGTAATAGCTTCACAGAGGTCTTTCAGAGTCCAGGGACTCTGTGGTGAAGCTGAGATCTGGGTCAGGAGAAAAAAGAGGAAGCCATGAAGGACAGGAGCTTCTGCAAGACCAATGGTGGCTTTGCCATCGAAGCTGGTGTCAGTGGTTAGCATGGGAAAGAGGAAAAGCAACCCACCATCCTGAGCCTCCAGGACAAGGTGTCCTCATTCAGAGCTTGCTTGAGGCAGCTTGTGTCAGCGGTTTTGCCCAAAGTGGCCTTCTTGGCCACAAGGGCACAAGGCTGGTTCATTGTTGAATTATTATCTACCAGGACTTCAAGATTCTTCTTCTCAGAGCTGCTTTCCAGGAGGTCAGCCCCTAACCTGTACTGATGCATGGAGTTGTTCTGCCCCAGGTGCAGGACCTTGCATGTTAAATCTCATCAAGTTTCTCCCTGCCCAACTCTCCATCCTGGCCAGGTCAC
The DNA here is from genome assembly GCF_000747805.2 of Chaetura pelagica. Classification (NCBI taxonomy): domain Eukaryota; kingdom Metazoa; phylum Chordata; class Aves; order Apodiformes; family Apodidae; genus Chaetura; species Chaetura pelagica. The sequence continues at coordinate 762,521 of NW_009954492.1, forward strand.
GCTGCATGGCAGCACAGTCTTCTGATGTGTCAGAGACTCCTCCTAGTTTTGTATAATCGGCAAACGTGCTGAGGACACGCTCTGTCCCCTCATCTAGGTTGCTGATGAATCTGTTAAACAACACCCAACCCAGTACTGATCTTTGGGAACACTGCTGGCTACAGGCCTCCAACTCATCTCTGCACCGTTGATCATGACCCTCTGAGCACTGTCCCTCAACCAGCTCTCCACCATATTATCCTCTTCTCCAACCCATACTTCCTGAGTTTCTTAATAAGGATATTATGGAAGACAGAGTCAAAAGCCATGCTGAAGTCAAGGTAGATGACATCTGCTGCTCTCCCCTTGTCCAGCCAACCAGTTATGTCACCATAGAAGGCTAGCAGATTGGTCAAGCATCCTGAGTAAATTCATGTTGACCACTCCCAATAACTTCCTGTTCTTCCATGTATTTAGAGATGACATCCAGAGACCTTTCCAGGGACAGAGGTGAGACTAAGTGGCCTTTAGTTTCCTAGGCAATCCTTGCCCTTATATCTTGATATCTTGAATGTATCTATTCAATCAACTAGATGATCAAGACATTTTTTATTTTTTAATGTTTTGTCCTGGTGACACAAGGTTATTTGAGGCTGTGGACTGTTTCATTACTGAGTGTTCCTTTACGTGGTGAAGCTCCTGTGGCAGTGGGGAATTTCGAATTAAAATATTTGGAAGGTCTGTGTGACCCTTAGGGTTACATAATACATTTCTGTATGTGATAACACTAAACACAGCAAAGATGCCCTAAAATACATTCCAAAACATGTAAGATGTATGAAAAGTACATGTTTTGAATTATAAAAGGATATGCCTAAACAATATTTTTTTTAAGCTTTCCCTGACATTATTTGTCTAAAATCTGTTTGTTTTCTTACTCTGCTTGGCCAAGGTAGTTGTAAGTATGAAGAAGATAACAAATTGCCAGAAACCTTTTGGTTGGTTGTTGTGCTTTTTTAGTAAAAGACTGTTAACTCTACCTTTGATTTCTGCTAAAGTAAGTCTGTTGTTTTGGGTTTTTTTTAATTAAATATTTTAATGTGACAGTCAAACCTAGGAAAAGTAACAAAGTACTCATTAAGTCCTAACTAATCTCAGTCTTCACTGGCCATCAATGCTCATAATGAGTTTCTCATGTTTAAAGGCACTAATCATTTAACAAAGCCAACTGTGTTGATTGAAATTAAGGAACTATTAATTCAGCAATTGCAGAACAACCTACTAATTTCACGTATTTGTGTTAGCATTTCTGTCACTGTGGTTTCAAGTGTCTGGTAGTGCCTAATATTGGTAAAGGCAGGGACATGTAATGCCTGACCCTGATCACAGAATCATGGGATTGCCTTGGTTGGAAAAGACCTTCAAGATCATTGAGTCCAAACGTTTTCCTAACATTGACAAATCCTTAACTGAACCATATCCATAAGCACTACGTCTCTATGTCTCTTAAATACCACCAGGGATAGTGACTCCACCACTGCCATGGGCAGCCTGTTCCAAAGCCTGATAACCCCTTGGGTGAAGAAATTATTCCTAACATTCAATTTAAACCTCCCCTGATGCAACTTGAGGCCATTACTTCTTGTCCTATCACTTGTAACTTCATTGAATAGACCAATCCCCACCTCTTTACAACTTCCTTTAAACTTCCTTTAAGGTAGTTGTAGAGAGTGTTAAGGTCTTCTCTCAGAGAAGTATGCAAATATAGAAAAAGAGACATAGAAAACAACCCAAAAAGCCAAAACAAAATTCCACTTAATATTTATATGGTGGTGTAAATTATTTTAATGAGACTTTTCGATGTGTGGCAGTCTCTCAAAATTGAGGATGGTGATTCTGTATTTCTGATGTTTGGTGGCTTTAATAGCAAATTTAAACTGGTTGATTTTTAAAAAGAGATTTCTTAATTTATGTGTTGGGTTTTTTTAAATAAAGACACTGCACTGTTGTATCCATCGTGCCTTACAAGGCTGGAAAATTACTTCCCTTCCTCCAGCAAAGCCCATTATTTTTATACTTCACAGAGGAATAAACATAGTTCTCTTTACTTCAAAACATCCCTTTCCTCTGATCCTCAAATAGCTACTCTTAGAGAGCTCCTTGTCTTGTTTAAGATCTTGATTTATCTCCAGCCCTGCATATCTTTATGAGCAACACCTCAGAGCACTCACACCAACAGTGTTTCTTTTCCTCTCACTCTCTTCAGTTTGAAGTTGGCCGCAAATATTTTTCCACAACCAATTAACGTATCCGATGTACAAGTCGTAAGGATAGGATTTCATAAGACCTTCTGCACACGTGGAATATAAATTCCTTTAATAGGTACAGAAATAGAAGATAGGAAATGTTTGAAATTCTGAGGGCACCCAGCTTGCAGGGTGAGTTCTGATTAACAGCTGATAACCAGTACTCTAAGGTTTCCTGCCATATGTAATAACATAGGAGATGAAAGAGAATATAATTTGCTTTAGGCCTTGTCCATTTTACTGAATGTCATGCCAAGGATTAGGTTTAATTTGATCCTTTGTGCAAATATTTTATTTTTTTTTTAATAAAGTAGCTATTCAGATTAAAGGATAAATTAATATATTATTCTACAGTAATAAGAATTAAATTGGATCATGCGTTGCCTCTGATGGTATCACAAATTACTTACTGGGCTAAAATGTTCCTTGTCATAACGCAGTGGAATATAACTATGCCCTAGAAACAGGATTCCCAAAATAAAGGTTTTTTAACTATTCAGATAACTTATCAGGAAAAATAAACAAAATCAAATGGCAAAATTCAAAATAACAAAAACCAAAATTCAATAGCAAAGGCAACAGTGGAGAGAAAGACAACAAAAACCTCGCAAGGTAAAGAGCTTCTGTGTTCTGGCCCTGTTGTTTTAATGCTGTCTTGAATCTGTGTTTGAGATAACAGTAGTTTTTTGAAATGGCATAATTTATTAATAAAACATCCTAATCCCCTGCTCCTGGGCAGGAGAGGGCTGTGCCTGAAGAAGACTGTGTAGGCTCAGAAGGAGTGATCCCTGTCCCTTGTCCTTTCTGCAGACATCAAGGCTTTTTTTTTGCTATATTTGCTCTACTCTGCACTTTAGCTGAGGGACCATGAGACCCAGAAATTACTTAAATAGCAAATCCAGAAATGAGAAAATGAAGATTGGCTCACATGTTAATTGACCAGCTTCACCTTATCATCCACAATGCACTCTAAGACTGTAGAGATATGCCTTGGTGTTTCTGGTTGGTTTTTAATCTTTCATATTTTTCTGATGAGAACGCTTGAAGTGATATTTTATGAAATTTGATGAGAAGTGCACCTGGACCCTAGCAGAAAAGGCACCAGTGATTTAAATCTGCTTTGGAATATGTCCATAGTGGGAGCTGAAGTGACTTCTTCTACTCAAGTATTCCCCTTCTGAAATAATTATCTTCCATTTCTAAAGCTGACTACTTTCTTCAGTAGGCCTTGTTTATGCATGCATGTTCCGAGTTTAAAGGTAACTTTTTTTTTGTCAGTAAAAACTGAGATAATTCTCTTCACAAATTATTGGAAAACTGAGGAATAAAATTCCATAGAAAAGCCTCCCAGACAACTTGTAGGATGTAAAATAAGCCATCTGACAGTTCCAACTACGGCTGTGTGAATCAGTAGGAAAGAGGCTGATATACCTGCTAAAGCTAGGAAGTGCAAGAGTGTTAAGAAAGGGAAACTCTGATTTATTTATCTTTTCCTCTTTTTAATAGATCCCATTGCATAATTTAAGCCACAGCAGTAGGTGGCTGTACCTCTGCTAGATAGGAGCTGGTCACAATCCCATGACTCCAAGAATCCTAGCTATTACCTTTAAAAATCAAACACAATGAAGCATTATAGCAACCTGCAATAATACCCAGTTTCGACCAGCTGATCAGCTCTCTGCACTCTTGCACAGAACACTGGTACATGGCAGTGCTGGGACCAGCCTGCAGGCTGGGAAGATCCTACAGCATCAGCTGCAGGCTGTGCCCAGCTGCCCTTGTTCCTTCTCCTCCAAGGTCATCTGTCTTCACATGAATGAAGGTGCTGTGCGGGCTGGGGGTGCTCACCCTGCTCTGGTGAGCAGAGAGCCGCGTGCCTGCTGGGGAGGACTGGATTGACTGAGCTGCTGTTTTGCTTATGCAAAAGTCTGGGGAGGCTTCACAGTGTGCACTGTGTAATGGGGGGAGGGGGGAGGGGGCAGTAGAGAAAATCATATGTGAACCTTTTCTAGTGCCGAAAGTCTTTCTTCTGGTTTGGTGGGTTTTTTTGGCAGTGGGGGAAAGGCTCCAGTAGAGGCTACGGTAAGAAGCTGAGAAGCTGCCCCTGCTCCAAACCCAGCCAAGGAGCCATTAGAGGGACAAGAGATTAACATACCAGATAACTCATAGAAGTGCTGAGCAGACAGGCACTGGAGGAGTAAGAGCTGTGCTGGAGGGAGAAGAGCTGTGCTGGAAGAGGAGAGCGGTGCTGTTGATTAGTGAGGAAGAAGGAGCAGAAGGTGCCCAAGCAGAAGTTTCCCTGCAGCCCATGGCGAGATGGCAGCTGTGCCCCTGCACTCATGGGGGAACGTGGTGGGACATTCCCTGAAGGTGCCAGGAGGGAGGAACTTGGCCACTGAACTTGGATGTTGTGGCCAGAGGATTTGCTGCCAGTGGACTCTGATTGTGCAGCTGTGGAAGCCCCCGGGCCAGGGGAGGTGGCTGTTCCCGAAGCCCCCGTGACTCTGTGGGAAGCCCAGGCTGGAGCAGCTCCGGACCTGGTGGGAAGGACTCAGGAAGGAGAGGTTCCTGGAGGACTCTCTGCCATGGGAGGGACCCCGTGGGGAAGCAGGGCAGGACTGTAAGGAATCCTTCTTCCTGAGGAGGCAGGAGCAGCAGGAACCCCCAGGCTGTGAAGTGACTCTAAACCCCATCCCCTGTCCCCCTGTGCTGCTGGGGGGAAGGAGGGAGAGAAACCGGGAACAAGGAATTTGGGCCCGGGAAGAAGGGAGGGGTGGGGTAACATCTGCAAGCCCTGCTCTGTGTGTGTCTGTGTCCTGTGGGAAA
>NW_009954492.1:769564-780707 GCF_000747805.2 Chaetura pelagica
GGAGGGGTGGGGTAACATCTGCAAGCCCTGCTCTGTGTGTTGTCTGAGTCCTGTGGGTGTTTGATTAGTGCTAAATTAAATTATTGGTTTTTTCCCCAAGTTGAGTCTCTTTTGCCCAGGACATTAATGGGCATGAAGGATTTCAGATGCTTGCCAATAAATCCCATTTCTCTCATTTATTGTTTTCAGAATACTTCTCCCAGTGGGACCCTAATCCAGGCACCTAAAGGTAACAGCAGCTTTCCACAGTGGAAAAAAAATTGGCTAAGGCAAATTAATCATAACATCACTTCATGCTGCTCTTTTGTCCTTTCTCCATAGTTATGTCTCTGACTTTGGAGATAATGGGCTGCAGTTATGTCTAAATATCTCTCTGCCTTGAAGTTCTAATACCTCTTCTTACAAAAGCATTTCTATGTTTCCTGACTATCTGGTGTGTATGTATGTAATGCTTTACATATGGAGAACAGTATAGGCCTGGCTAAGGATCTAGTTTGTCCACAGTTTATTTGCTATCTGTCATCTAACTGGGTGTTTACTCTTATGATGTAAAATGTCTCCTGTTTATGGTAACTAGAAAGCCATATTGTCTGTGGTCACTTCAAGGGACATTTTCCTCATCAAATATATTTATTATTACTTTAAATCAAGAATATTTTTTCCTTTTTAACCTTTCAATATGTTATGGCATTTGAACATTTGTTATTCTTTCCTTGATGACAAAGCAAGATTTTTAATTTATTTATTTAAAAAAATCTGTTTAAAATTCGAGAAGCATTTATTTAAAATGTGCAGACCTCAAGGACTGTGTTATTGATGTAACGGTAGATTTAAGAGCAAATGAAATTTCCCACAAGTCCTTCCAGTGCTGTTAAACTGACCTTTTCAGTACAGTATGTCTACATGAAACAAACCACCACGAGAAATATACCAAGTCGTTTTCATATCTGTATCCAGGTGTTTTGAATACATGTATTAGAATATAAAATCTGCATATTCAGCCATCACTAAAGCTGATAAATTGCTGAAACAGCTTTCACATGTACATTGCATTCATAGGTGTCTTAGTGAATGAATTATGCAAACTAGAGCTTTCACTAAAGGCAAGCAGAATGAGGCTTCCTATCAATATTTAGGGCCTGACTCTACTTCAACTCAGATCTTCTATGAGCATTTATAACTGTGTGAAGTAAGCTTAAGAAGAATTAAAAAAAATAAAAAAAGCTCCACTGGAATTTACATGGCTCAGAAGGCTTGTAATAGGATGAGTGTCTTTACTTCAGGTCACTGATTTAAATCCCAGTTAGAAATAGCCAGAAGTCATTACAATCTGATGGCTGGTTGGTGACCTATGAAATGAACTGGTGACAGCAGCCACCAGTTGCCACCAGGATGAGGCTTCGTATCACACCAGTGAAGCAAATTTAGTAGCCTGCAATTAGAGAAGCCAGAGTTTTTCTTTTCCTCAAGGAATATCCAGTTTCTCATTGCCCAGCCTGCACTGAACAGTGCACAGTTGAGTTTTATCCATTAGCAGGAGATTTTCTTAGAATTACAGTCTCAGTAGTTGATCCTTTAAACCTGCAGAAACAACCAGCTGCAGCCTTTAGGTAGTAATTTCCCCTCTGCCTGGCTTTTATCTAGTAAATGTTTGCCTCTTTTTGTGCATATGGTGATTTCTCCAGGCTTTTCCTGTCATCACTGAGGCAGCAGCCTCTCCTTGTTCTCTCCCACACTTTATTTCTCTTTGTAAAAAGAAATAAAATATTTAAAAAATTGCTTGCTGTCCCTGTGAATGCATTATTGAAAAAATATATATTGAGGTCTAATACAAAATAATTATTGACTGATGGATCCCATAAACTACCCAGTGTCTGTGGAGGCAGAATCTGGAAACACAGTGTATTTATGCATCATAAATACAGAATTTGTAATTTGACCTTACAGGCAGAGGTTACTGACAGATTATGGGTCTCTCTAATCTGATTCCAAACAGTCACATATTATGGATGACATTTTCCTTTCATGACACCTCTGGTGTTGTGTGAGGCATCAAGGTTGAAGAGAATAGGCTTATTTGAGCTTCATTATTTTTTAGTTTGACATATTTTCTTAAAAATAACACCAAGCAGAAAAAAAAATGAGGGCAAAAAAAGACTGGGGAAAAGTTTTAATGTTTCAAGCTGTTGCCTTTGGAATTTACCATGTGCTTGACTGGGGCTCTTGAAATACAGTTTTTATGCAGTAGTCAGATGTGTCAAGTCACTTGCTTGGGAGATTGCAAGAGCAGGGCTGGATTAAGCATGCTTTTCTTTCTATACTAATTGCATATTATGTTTGGGTTTGCATGGGGGTCAGCATTATAAATACTGGTGTCGATGACCTTTTTCCAGTCATTCCACTGACAACTGGGTTGAATCCCTTTTTAGAAATCATGGGTTTAAAGAATATGATCTACTGTTTTGCCAATATTGACCAATACACACCTCAACTTTCTTGAGGGAGCACAAGTAATATCTCATTGGGACTCTGTATATCTTTTATCATCTTAATCATTAAATACAGAGACAAATTCAACTTTTACCAGACTGACATCATTGTTGCACGTATTTCTTTCATGCCAAGTAACTTTATTCAAGACTGGGATTCCTTCAGATGCTGGTTTTCAGTGTACAGTTTGCATTTTAATAAGTGCATATTAAAACAAGTGTATGCTTTGAAAAATGTTAGCAAGGTAGGTACATTATTTGGTGTAAACAGTGACCAAAAAAAAAAACCAAACAACTGGGGAGACTGAATCACTACCTTTTTATGAATGTGGATCTATTGCTGAGAGAAAGTATTCTGTATTAGTCAAAAGCATATTTAAAAAAAAAAAAAAGTCACAAGTAGAATAGGGTTGTAACTTTCCAGATGAGGTTTCATTTGAAAAATTTGAGAGCAGTGGCACTGTTGAGACTGATAATCATATTGACCCAAAGGACCAAAAAGACAATTATAGAGGTTAGAGGCAAAAGAACAAAGAATGGTAATGGAGGTCACAGGCAAATGGAAAGCCAGACAGTTACTTTATGTCTTGTCTATATTTACTATGTTGGTTTTACCAGAGCGGGTAGAGTATTTATGTGCTTAGGCTGACCTTGATATTTCTTGCAAAAAGAAATTATATTCCATCGTCCTTCAGAATGGCAGGTATATGTCTACATTTTTGCCATACCTACTTCCATGTGAAGAGGGTCAAACAGGAGGTCAAAACTCACAAAAATCAAAGTAAGGAGGCTGGATTTGTGGCCAGGAGGCTCTGTTACTGTGCAGAGTGAAAAACCATCTGCTGTGCTGCTGTGGGCTGAATTTGCAGGGCGGTGGCCCTGGCAGCCTGGTGCTCAGAGAAGGCCTTGCCTGCTTGCATGGCTGCTGACAGGGTGGTGGAAAAGAGTCTGCTCTTCACCCTCTTCCCTTTCTTGGGCTGCTCATTTGCTCCCTCATTCACCTGGTGCTACCCATCTGTCCCAGGGGCAGCCAACCCTCTGGGTCCTCGCTGGCACCTGGGGATGCCCAGAGTCAAAAGAGAAGCAGCTTTGCTCTCCCTGGGTTCATTCTTCTTTCTGTCCCTTCGTGGATGCGGAGGAAGTGTGTGCTGTGTCACAGACTGATTTTTATTTTTTTTTCCCTGAGGCCTGCAGACTGTGTAACCGCACCCAGGCCACAGAAAGCAGAAGTGCATCATTTCAGAGGACTGCCTGTGGCTGCAGAGATGGGGAAGTCCCAGATTAGATTTTCGGGCCAGCCACAGAAACCTTGTCTATTATCTGGCTGTCTAAATATCCAGTCATACTAAGAAGCCACAAAGATCTGTAGTAAGGCTACAAACATGTGTTCCATATGATAACAAGGTGCACAAAGGCCTGTCAAACCAGGCTAAGATTGTAAGTGGAACTCAAAACTTTTTCCTGTCATTGTCCTGTATATTCTCTATGTGAAGGAGTTCAAGACAAGGATTTTACAGTCTCTGTGCTTCATGTACATTCAGCTGACTGCTCAAACAGATTTATGAATCAAAGAGATCATATTGACTACAACTCTAGTCCAGCGCCTTTGTCAGTACTCTGGGGTGATTTCTTAAAAGAAACGATGAACTAGAAATGCTGATGTTTTCAATATAAGCTGGAGAGGAGGATAATTAATTTAATAATTTAAAAAGCCACTAGAAGTAACTCAAACATTGTCTGAAGAAGAATGTACCTTATCAAACAATATTCAGAAGACTAATCTTAAACACTCAAATCAAACTGCCATATTTTTCTAAGAGTTTTGAATGTGTACATAGACATTAGATCATCTTGACACATTATCTCTTTTTTGTAGCTATATTTAAACTTAATATATCTCAAATAGACCAAAATTTTCAGGAAGGAGGAAATCCAAGTTAATGTTTTAAAACTTCAAGGAAGAAGAAAGAAAGGCTAAAACCAGAACCCCCCAAACTTAGTCTTATTTTGACTATAGTAATGTAGTCCAGTAGTACTCATATTTGTGTATAGAGTAAATGGGAAGAAGAATGTGGAGAAATAAGACTTTTGCCCCTGTTTATTAAGAATAACACAAAATGGGCTGGTTTGTTTTTTCAACTGGCAATTGGGCTTTCATTTTCTTTATAAATTTTCAATTGAGTGGAATAGCAACTGCAACAGTAACCATTGTATATAAACATATTGCTGAACTAAACCCTTCTTTAAATTTATTTGAGAATTATCTATTTCTCTATGGATTCTTGAACAAGATCTATTGAAATAACCATAGGCCCTGAAGAGAAAAATTGCAGAAACAGTTAAAATGTCAGTATCAAGTTACTGATTTGCAAAAAAAAGAGGTTAAATGGGACAAAAACCTCAGGAAAATGTAGAAGAATATATCCATGTCAAAACCATTCTTTCATTTGCAGCCTTTTCTATCTTGGTCTTTATGTTTACAGAAATGGATTGATCTAATTATTTGGTTCATACTTCTACAAAAGAGAGTAATGGTGAAATCTGCATATAGAAGAATAAAACAGAAGGAGAAGCAAAATCTTGCTAGGACAGCAAAATCCAGAAGGTGCTCTGAATTATCTGCTAAAAGACCACTTTTTGCTCATCTTCTGCTGTATTGCCCATCTTCCTATACATAGCAACATCCAAAAGCTCATAAGCAAGTAAAAATGTTCAGATGCTCTTGTAAAATCAGTGGCAGTTCACTTCTCAGGGAATCAGGGTAAAACAACACTGAATAACTTTTTGTGCAGCCTTTTCTCACAGTAAAAGCAAAGACAGTTACTGTAGCTGTTGTACAATAACTTTTCTGTAAGTTCCCTCCTGACGTTTGTAATCTCTAGCAGCTTCTATTAGAATCAGCATCATAGAATTGTTTAGGTTTGAAGGGACCTTAAAGATCACTGACCCCCCAGCACGGGCAGGGACATCTCTCACTAGACCAGGTTGCTCAGAGCCCCATCCAACCTGGCCTTTAACACTTCCAGGAAAGGGGGCATCCACAGCTCCTCTGAGCAACCTGTTCCAGTGTCTCACGACCCTCACACCAAAGAATTTCTTCCTACCATCTAACCTAAATGTCCCCTCTTCCAGTTTAAAACTGTTACCCCTTGTTCTATCACTATAAGCCCTTTAAAAATGTCCCTTTCCAGCTTTCCTGTAGCCCTTTCAGGTACTGGAAAGTCACTATAAGGTCTCCCTGGAACCTTCTCTTCCCTAGGCTGAACAGCCCCAACTCTCTCAGCACGTATTCATGGGAGAGGGGCTCCAGCCATCTGATAACTTTTGTGGCCCTCCTCTGGACTCACTCCAACACCTCCATGTCCTTCCTGTGCTGGGGCCTCCAGAACTGGACACAGTACTCCAGGTGGGGTCTCAAGAGAGTGATGTAGAGGGGAGAATCACCTACCTTGACCTGCTGGCCACGCTTCTTTTGGTGCAGCCCAGGACACAGTTGGCTTTCTGGGCTGCAAACACACATTGCCGGCTCCTGTTGAGCTTCTCATCAACCAACACTCCAAAGTCCTTTTCCTCAGGGCTGGTCTCCATCCATTCTCCACCCAGCCTGTTTCTGTGCTTGGGATTGCCCTGGCCCAGGTGCAGGACCTTGCACTTGGCCTTGTTGAACTTCATGTGGTTTGCACAAGCCCACCTCTCAAGCCTGTCAAGGTCCCTTTGGAGGGCCTCCCTTCCCTCCAGTGTGCCAACCACACCAGACAGCTTAGTGTTGTCAGCAAATTTGCTGAGAGTGCACTCAATTTCATTGTCAATGTCACCAACAAATATGTTAAACAGCACTGATCAAGCCAATTCCTTATCCAGCAAGTGGTCCATCTACCAAGTTCATGTCTCTCCAATTTAGAGGCAAGGATGTTGTGTGGAACAGCATAAAATGCTTTACACAAGTCCAGGTTGATGACTTCAGTTGCCCTTCTCTTATCTGCCAACACTGTAGCCATGTAATAGAAGGCCACCAAATTTGTCAGGCAGATTTGCCTTTAGTGAAGCCATGTTGTCTGTCACTAATTACCTCCTTATTATCCATGTGCCTTAGCACAGTTTCCAGGAGGATCTGCTCCATGATCGTGCCAGGCACAGAGGTGAGACTGGCTGGCTTTTCATTCCCTGGGTCTTATTTCTTCTGGTTTTAAAAATGGGGTTTATGTTTCCCCTTTTCTCAGCTGCAGGAACTTCACTGAACTGCCATGATTTCTCAAATATGATGGATAGTGGCTTAGCAGCTTCATCCACAAGGTCCCTCAGAACCCATGGATATATCTCACTGGGTTCCACAGACCCATACAACTTCAGGTTCCTTAGATGGTCTTACACCTGATCTTTGCCTACCATGGGTGGTCCTTCATATTCCCAGTCCCTGCCTTTGCATTCTGTGACTTGGGCTGTGTGGCTGGGGCATGTGCTGGTGGAGACTGAGGCAAAAAAATCTTCATATCCTGGGCAACAAGGTCTCCCGTTTCCTTCCAGAGGAGGCCCACATTTTACCTAGTCTTCCTATTAGGAAGAACTGAAACCAATCTTTCTCTTTTGGGGTGCTCTGTGGTAGTGCTTCAGTGGGTCTGACATAGTCTGAATTTCTTCTACACAGCCAGGAACAAAGATCAGAAGGGATCATGTGGTTTTCCAAATCCAGCCTCTTGAAAACCACATGTAAACAGCCAGCAGCTGTTTTGTCTGGAGAAGTCCACAGGTGACGTGCTTTTGGACTCCCTCTATTTCCAGCATAACAAAACTTACATAGGAAGTCAAAAAGCCACATGCAGGATGTTTAATGGGAATGAGACACAATCAGCACCCAGGGTCTCTGCTGCAAAGCTTTGATCTGCATAGTAGAAGTTGCTTACAGCGTCTGCACAGAATTCTAGGCTTAGGGGGTTCCAGTCTTCTTCACATCACTGCTATGGCACTGACACAGGCTTCAAAATGAGCCTTGCCATTATTATGGCAACCAAATGTTAAATGAGTATCACAGCCCCAAAAACCCACTCAGCTGGTGATCTTCAAGCAATTTAATATTTTCTTGGTAAAGGTAATGGAACCTAAACAAGTTAACGTAAATAATACTTCCAAGAGATTAAAACACTCCTCTTAAGTATATTATCACTGCAGGAAAGTTTCCTGTCCTGTGCAGAGAGTTTGCTTTTAGGCCCCCATTGATAAAATTAGCTGTACACTAATTTAATGTGGTGGTGAGACATAAAACAGAATTTTAAAGTAACTAGAATTTAAAGCCAAACAAATTTTGACTTGAATTACAGCTTGTGTTATTGTTGTCAACAGCAGAAGTTAAGGTTGACTCCTTTCTCAAGATAATTGGTTGCCTGTGTATCACACAATGTTCAAGCAAAAATGAAAACCTTTCTGGAAGTTAGACTTCAGAAGAATATGGAAAAGCAGGATAAATACAGTAGAAACTGGATTACATGCTTTGTCCAGTTTGACCTTTTACATAATTATTTAATGATCTTAGAAGTCCTTAACTTATGTCTGGACTGAATTTCACTGAAGCCTTTCTTCAAGGAGGCTTGGAAAGCAGAATAAAAGTCACATTGAGACAGAAAGACATCAGATATCTGAGACTGAAAGATTTAAGAATGTGGTTGTGCGGTGGGGGAATCAAGGATTTGAAAACTAAGCACATAATTTAGGCTACTCGTCCCCATGATATGGGAGCCAGAAGGGACTAGGTGGCTGCCATCTGGAAATATTTTCACATTGGCACTTTATGGGCAATTTCTGCACTGCTGTGGTTTTAGTCAAACCATACGTCAGCATGTGGAGTTGTCAGTAGATCTGCACTTGAATCCCTCCTATAGCCACAGTGAAACCTAAATATAAAGGCAAATAAAGAATTAAAGCTGAATGAACACCAGGTTTGAATCATTCATTATTCTTATCCTTAGCTCTCCTTGAGTTCTCTCCTCTGTTTGAGGCTTTCCACTGTTTTTTAAGGGGTGTCAGGCAAAATGGAGTATTTTAAGCTGGGTCTTTCTGTTTGCTCTTTTTTCATATTGGCACAACATTTGCTGTACATTCCCATAATTTCTATAACATTTTCAGGATTTATTAAACTGAACATCATGGTGACATAACATAGGAAGTGTTTTCTGATGCTAGGGTGAAGGCATCTGGGGCTAAGGATTTAATGTTTATTTTAGCTAGGTGTTGCTCAAAAGCAAAAGAGTAGGTCAAGATATCTGTGCAACATTTATCTTTCCACTTGCAGAACACAGGTACTGTTATTAGTACATTTGTATCATAATTAAAAATGTTATTGTGTCTACTGACAGGTCTATGAGCCTCACTTACTGTAAAATTATTTTAAGTACATCCATTCCAGGTGTGGGTTGTTTCTGTAAGGTTTTTAACTTTTCCAAATCATTTTCTACACAACATAATTTGTCTCATGTTAATTATAATCAATTATTCCCTTTTTCTTGCTTCTTATGTATTCCATTTTATTGTTTAATGTTTGCCTTTACCTGGTCAATGAACCACAAAGGGATTTTAACCACATTTTATTGTCTTGACTGCAGATGGCCTTTTATCCAGTAAGTAAGCTGTGTGATAAGACACAGTAACTTCTTCTTAGATGTTTCTGATATTTTTGCCCTTTCCATCAACTTTTCTAATAACTCCTATCTTTGCTTAGTTAGCTCTTCAGCTACATATCATCAGCTGTGACTGTCTTCTGTTCGTGTATATCAAATGTAATCAGGTTGTGATTACAGGACCCTAGGCAACTGGTGGCCTCTGATCCAATGATTAGTTAATCTTTATCCTTCATCATGTAGTAATAAGGTAGAGATATGACTTGCTTAAAGACAGCTTTTACTACAGAATTACAAGATATAATTACTTTTTTTAGACACTTTTGACCTCAAACTTCCAAGGGCAGGAGAAGTGGATGCAGACGATCCCAGCTACCTGCCCCACAGACCCCAAGTCAGCTGACAGGCCATGGGGCAAATCACCATCCTCACAAACTCTCAGCAAGTGATACCTTGATGCAATGTGTCTTGGATGTCCCCCAAAACCAAAATCCCAGGAAACCAGAAGCTACTTGTACAATTTGTTCTTTTCCAGAAAATGTTAAAAGTAGTCCTTTATAGAATGTTTGTTGGCTGTGCCACAATGCACAGCTTTCCACGGGATTTGGGGCCATCTGGGAAAAGGACCTAGCCAAAAACTATATATTTGTTAGCAGAAGAGTTTATATTAATGGGACATCAATGTGCATTACTAAAACAGTACATGTGAAAAGCAGAGAAAATAAAGATAGAAGTGATGAAAGGGCTATGGTGCAGTCAACATTCCCCTCATGAAATGGAAGGATTAAGAAAACGAGAGGAGGTAGAAAAAAAAAGGATAGATAAAACAACTATGGAAATAGTGTAGGTGGAGAGAATAGAAATCCAGAATTAGTGAAAGAGTCAGAAATGGAGGGAAAGAAGAAACAGTCTGTAGAAAACAATTTAGGAAGAAATTGTAGAAGTGTCACGATTAGTTGCTCCACAGCACACAATGCAGAAGGGCAGAAGAGGAAAACAACGTGAAAGGAATGGTTAAGAAGAATGAATATAGGGAGGTATTTCACATACCTGACGTTACACTGTGTTGCACATTACCATTTCACATCAGAAAGCTAGAATGAAAAGCAACAGCAAAGTAAGTTGCAGCAGCATGTCAGAAGACCATGCCTGAGAGTAACACAAATCATGTGCAGTGATGGCAGGAGTGGGGGCAGAAGGGAGGAACCGTCGGCAGTTTCCCTGGGACAGTTGCATGAAAAGGTTGATTCTGAGATGATAAAACATTTCAAGAACAAGACTTTGAGCCTGACAGCATTGGGTAGGAGAGGATTGTTTGAATGAAAGCTCCCAAGCTAGGAAAGATGGGAGCTGGAAGGAGCTGGAAGAAGGACAAGTTGAGCTGCTAGCTTGAACTGAAGGGAAATAGGAGGGGATGTAGGTGAGCAGAGGCTGTAGGAAGTGTCAACAGGACACAAAAGGACACATACCCTGCCTTTCCGGTTGGGTTTGCCTCTTGTAAAAAGAAGACATCTCAGGATCATCCTCTGTTTCTGACTTTGAAAAAAGAACCCTGCCATGGTGGGTGTGGGCTATTAGTTACCATTTCCTGTCAACTTCAAGATTTGCTGGTTTTGTTTGCTCGTTGGTTTGATTAAAGAAGAAAAAGCAACTGTAATCGGCTCATCTTTCAGGACTGGCCGGCCTGCTCCGACAGGGCCTGACGGCCGGGGGCTGTGGGAGGGGGACAGCACCCAGGGCTGCCCCGACTCTGTGCCGGCGCACCCACCGCGCTCCCGTACGAGGTGCGCGCCCCACACGCAGCGGTTCGGCGGCAGGTGCACCACGCAACCCCCGAGTGCGCGCACACACCCTCGCGGGACACGCACACGCCTCGTGCACAACTCACAGCGCACCCCACGCGGGCACACGCACCCCCTCGACGCCTCCATCCACGTGCACACACACAAACATGAAGACAAAGGGCGGCAGATCCGTCCGGTCCCCCACCCGTCACCCCTGCCCAGCGGCACCCCCTCCTGCACCCACCCCTGCCCTGCCGGCCGC
>NW_009954492.1:782553-801790 GCF_000747805.2 Chaetura pelagica
TTTTTTGGGGGGGGACGACGACGGTCTCTGGAAAAGCGCTAAGGGGAGGGGGAGGAGAAGCAACACTCTTCCCAAATTCCTCTTGAGTTGTTTATTTATGTACTTCCCGTGTCCATGCAAAAAGGGTTCGTTTCGCAACTCCGGAGTTTTTTATTTTCTTTCTCCCCCCCCCCCCCCCTTTTTTTTTTTTTAAGTTATTTTTTATCCCCTTCTCTTTTTTCTTTCTTTCTTTTAAACTTATTTTTCTTTATGTTCTGCGTTTGCCCGTATCATGCCGGGGGATCAAACTGACCGAAAGCAGATACCCAGGGGCTTGTCCTCATTGACAGTCGGGGGAATCCAAACAAAGAGGTGCATCTACCGGAAATAATGATTTGAGAGATGTTTCTCTCCCTTTCCACCCCCACCCCCCCTCTCCGCCCTGAGTGACAGTGTGTGTTGTTTTTTTTTTTCCTGCAAGGTTCAGTTCGAGGGAAGTTTTTGCGGCAGAAACTGGGTCGGGGCTGAGGAGGAGGGATGGAGAAGACGGAAAGTTGCTGCGGTGGGAGGAGGCGGGGGGCGAGGGCAGTGCAGGACCCAGGCTGCGCCGGGCCGCGGGGGGAGCAGGGGCGCGGGGGACCTGCCGCCGCTGCCGGCTCTTTGTCTGCTCGGGCAACTTGAACAAAAGGAGAAACTCGGATGAACTCTCCATCTCTCCCTCTCTGCTCCCGGGTTATCTCATCTTCGGCAACTTTATCCGGGAGGGGTTGACTCAACTTTCTCCGCGCTCTCCCGCCGCTTCAAAACAAACGGCACCGCTGTGGGATCGTAGGGAAATCTGGTTTCACAGCTGAAAGAAAGGAGAAGGTACGTTGGGACTTGGGGTTTATTGTTCTTTCTCGACTCCCTCGTCCTCCGCTCCCCCCGCCCCCCCTCAAGCTGCGCTCTGGGCTGGGAGTGCGCAGAGGAGAGAGGCTGCGGGCCAGCCCAGCCGTTTCTTTGTACTTTTCGGAGCACATGCAGGTATTTTTGGGGAGGGTAAGGCAGTCATTCCGCCCTAGCTCCGGTAACGCGGGCTGGGGGGGCACTGCTCAAGCCGGGGTCTTGCCTTCTCCTTGCGCCTGCTTTGTATTTTATTGTAGTCATTCCAACTCTTTCTTTTTTTTTGGGGGGGAGTGGAGGTGGGGGAGTAGACTTAGAGTTTTGTGGGGTGGGTTGTGTTTTAAGAGTTGGAGCAGAGGAAAGCTGAAGGCAGGGAAAGCTTCTTGAGGTTCTAGGGAGCCCTGGGTGCGCTGGCCAAGGAGTGGGGGCTGTGGGGCTGGGCAGGGCAGCAGGGGCAGGGTGGGGGCTCCACTGGGCGCCAGCCTGGGCCGGGGGAGCCGGGGACACCGCAGAAGGTCGCAGGTTGCTGCTGTGGGACCTTCTCAGGGGAGCAAGGTGCGCAGAAGTGCGGAGGTACGATTTTAGGAGGAGAGGGACCAGAGGGAGGACTTTGTTCTTCCGAACGTATTGATCACAGTGGAGGGAGGGAGTGGGAAGGGTCGCTCCAGGCTGGCCCTTCCTTGGCTTCTCTTCCCTTGCACAGTGCAGTCTGCTTTGTCCCTTTGAAAAAGTGATAGTCGCCTTGGGTTTTGTTCTGTTCTTTTTGGTCTTCTTGCTTTCTAGAGTAAACATCGCAACTTCAGGAAACTTACTCTTGTGCTTTTTGTACTTTTCTTAATTATCTTGATTAATTTAGTGACTTCTTATTTCCCCTTCCATTTTTCTATGCTATGTAACGACCACCACTTTTCCTCTTTTCTCATTCTACTCCACTTCTTGCCCTTTCCTGTGTTATTTTCTTGTCCTAATTTGTCGATCGTCCCTCTCCCTCCTTAGATCTATCTGTTTTGGAATTTCTGAAGCCTCCCTTTTTTTGCTTTCTATTGTCACTCATTTTACTCCTTTCCTGGTCCTTTTCCACCTATTCTCCTACCTATATGCCTGTTTGCATTTCCGATGAAAAGCTCCTTTTGACAGAGTCTTTCTTTTCATGCACACATAGATACGCCCAGGTTTCTCCTGATGTGAAGCAAACATAAAAGTTTCTTCACTTCCTCTTCTAATACTACTCTTCTGTGACCTACCCTACATGCATATTACTTGGTTGCACAGATGGAGCTTCTAAGAACTTCTGACTTCTTGTGCATCCATTAATATTCACCTCCTCCTTTCTTGTCTTTATATCTGTGCTCATACATCTTGCAGTCTCTAAAGGCTTTTTCTAGTTCTTCTCCTTCATCCTTGGTGTGGAAATTTGTTCTTTCCCCTTTCCCTCACTTCAGCTTGGCAGATCTGATGCTGCTCTTCTCATCACTGTTCCCTCCTGTGCAGAGTGCTGAAACTTTTCCTTTCTGTTCCTCGTATTTCCCTTCCTGACCTAAGTAAAAATTTCTTGTTGGTACTCCTGAAAGAATGGCCGGCACAACCAGTGCCAGCACAGACAGCCATTGGTCTGTCTGCTTTGACTTGTTCCTTGCTGGGCCAGGTGTCAGAAACAATGCCTGTTGCCAGAGCCCTGGCTGCTGTAGCAATTCTGCTGGTGAAGGTGCCATGGTAGGACACTGAGCCAGGGCTAAGGGGGGATCTTTTGGTCACCATTAAGTTTTCTCCCCCACCCTCCTGATACATTTTCTTCAAAAGGGGTTATGAGTTTTATTTTTACTCCTTGGGGTTTTTTATTGACTTACTCCTTCCATGAGTTTTGAAATACCTGCCAGGGCAGTTGAAGAGCCTTTATATTATTTTCCTTTCATGGTACTTCAGCACTTTTTGTAATGTAAGACTGTACAAAGTGCAGGGAAATATGAAAGCCTTTTTTCTCAAAGCAATGAAGGAATAAGAGCAACAGCATCTAGCTCAGTTCTTGTGGTACACTCCAGCCTGGTGATATTTTTAAAATGAAATGCCATCACCAGGCTTTGAGTTTAGGATAGGTCGAAATCTGTGAAGAAATATGTGTTGGAAGTTATTCAGAAGAATGTAACTTTATATTTGTATGTTAGTCCACCCGAGTGGTGCGGCGGAGTTACTGTGCTGAACTAACGCTTCTTCCCCTTATTTGAACAGGTCAAAACATGGTCATCAGGAAAACAGGATGGTTGCCAAAACATCAATCTGAGATGGGTGCCATACTGTGTTATTCTTTGGATGGTGGAATACCGCTTGGGATTCTTCAGGGATGGTTAATGTGGTACAAACTGCACTGTACAGCTGCTGAACGTCTTAACTATTTGGATTCATACATAAGTGAATGGGCTTCTGGAAGAAGTGGAAGAGCTTCTTGCAGGGGCTCGAGGATATTGTGGAAAATGCTGCTGAGTCCCATTTGGATTATATCATCATCTGATATCAAGATTCTGCAGCTGGTGGAAGGTATGTGGAAAAAATACTATCTCTCGTACATCAAAATACTAACTGCGTCATCTTCGTTTTAAACAAACTTGCTTTGTAACCATTTGTTTTTTTCTGCCTTGGCCTTGCTGCTGATGCCTACCAATAGTTTTGGGTGGTATAATCTGACAGAAATGCCTTACTAATGGTTTGGCAATGTTTTTATCTTAAATGTAGAAGGAAAGACTTAATGTGGAGGTATTTTTATTTTCAGAAGTAACTGGTATTTTCAAGGTAATGACTTCACTGAGTCTAGGAGTGCTTAGCAGCTCTAGAAAATCAGACTAGTTAACTTTTAAGAGAAGTAAGTTAAAACCTATTGAAACAAAGCATTTTCCACAATTACAAGATTTTAATCTTTCAAATAGCTGACTTTGATTAAAGGCGTGCTACTATTTTGAGTTGAGCACAAGAAAACAGCCTTCTATTATTTAACCTCTCTTTCAAATAGTAACAAAAATCTTACGGATGACGTGTGTATTGGAGAGAGCACAGAAATATTTCACTTAAAAATTCAAGGAATTCTTTTGTTTCATATGTTTTTAAAGTTTTGATTTAAGGCTTCTTGTGGAGTGTGTTTGTATCCTGAGTGTCCTAGTACTGTGAAAGCCTGTTGAATGCAGATAGTGCTCAGTTTTCTTGTTATTGTATGATAAAATAGATGTACAAAAATGAAATGAAAACTAGGAGACAAAACAAGCTGTTAAAGAGTTACTAATTAATTAATAACAAATTATTATTGAATCTAGGTTAATTGTTAATCCAATGGTGTGGAGATCATTGAGCCCCTTACTGAACTATGAAATTGGCAAAGCAAATTTTAAAACTATTCAAAATCTGTCTCTTTTATAACTGTCTTGTGCACTTATTTAGAGCTAAAAATGAGTGACATGAAAATAGTTGGTTTTCCTGCATATTTCAGCTCATCTGGTTGGTTCTAGCCTATACCATATGTAGGGCAGACAAGTATTCATAATCTTAAGGAAAGTGCTGAGCTGGCTGGCCTACTTTTAGAGAAAAATAGAAATCTGAATGAATAATCACTTGTTATCCTGTCCAGTTGTAAACTGATATGTGTTTTAATGAAGATCTACTGTTAATTTTCTGGATTATTAAGGGTAACCTTTTCGTTATGTGCTGAACAAAATTAATGTACATTTAGGTTTCCATTCTTAATATTGTTCTGTGTTGGTAATATTTTTGAACTGGCATGACTTAAGTTAGGCATATGAAAGTCTTTATTTTGAATTCTTGAAAGAGGAAAGTCTTTGGCTGTTTGTGGAAAGAGGGGGAAAAAAAAGAATAATAAATGTATTGTGCTGGAAAAAAAACAATTTAGAGCTGCTATCTAGTGTCATCTTGGAAAAGAAGCCCAGTCATTTTGTG
Organism: Chaetura pelagica; assembly: GCF_000747805.2. Classification (NCBI taxonomy): domain Eukaryota; kingdom Metazoa; phylum Chordata; class Aves; order Apodiformes; family Apodidae; genus Chaetura; species Chaetura pelagica. The sequence goes on from NW_009954492.1 coordinate 787,351, forward strand.
TCTGTATTTAAAGGAAACCAAAACTGCAGTCCTTTTTTCTTTCTGTACAGATCTTTTCTTGTTCATTTTCTTCTCAGACACTTGCCACTCAGTAGGAAAACTAAATTGGACAGAAAAGATACACTCCATTTATCTGCATGAACACCATTCATTTTCCTCAACACTGAAGTGAATTTTTACTTACAGTTTATGTAAATAGAGTCAGCTTCTTATCATAGCTTAATTTGAGAGTTTGTATAGATTGAATTTCCTGATTGCCATATGATTCAGGATATATTATGCACATTATTAGATATATTTATGTTTGTTCATACCTGGAGCATTTCAAAAACGAATAACTTTGTGGCAAAACTGAGAAGATGTAAAGGGGCTAGTAGGGGTGCTGCATTGGTGGGAGGTGAGACCCTTGCAGGGCTTGCACAGAGACAGGGAAAATGCTTTTCACAGGCCCTGGCTGGATTGTCCCTTTCTCCTGAGAGCAGTCCCAGCAAAAGGGGCAGTAGCAGCAGGTGAGGCAGGGGGTGGGTGGAGGCTGAGATGGGGAATGGGCAGCACTTGGGCCCTGGGGAGCACCTGCTTTACCTGGGGTGGGAAACAGCCCTGCTGCAGTGGCTGTCAGGAGCTTGGGAGATGCTGCTAGAGAGGAGGGATTTGGGTCTGTGAGCCCTAATACTGTAGTTCTATAAAAAGTGTGGGAAAAGGGTTGTTCCCTGTAGTTTGGCCCTGGTTTCAATCGGGCCGTTGCTTCTGACTGTCCTTAAAGGCAATGGAAGTCCTTGCAGGTAACCTGGGCAGTATGGGCTTGGGGTGAGCTCTCTACTCCCCCTCTTAAGCCTGTCCTGGTGTGTGTGGTGATTCAGCCAGTAACAACTTACACCTAAACCAAATTAAATCAAAATCAGACAGCCGGGGAAGCGGTTCCTCCTTTGAACTGTGCTCTCAATTAAAAAAAACCAAGCAAACAAGTATTTCAGCCAATATACCTTGTTGCGTGAGAAAGTGTTTTGCTCCACGTACCTGAGAGAATAACCATGGGGATGTCTTGATCCAACAAGCACAAGTGCAGAGGAGATTTAATAGGCTGCAAGATGTGACTTTACAGTGTGTTGTGGGTAAGCGAATTGCAGTGTTGGAGTTGTGCCATGTGAGGAATGGGCAGAGAAGAAAAGGGCAACTTTTGTAGATTCTGGGGTTTTTTAGCTATCACATGGGGAGGTGGTAAATGGAATAATTTCCTATCAATGAACTTCTAGGAAGGCAGAAAGGAAAATGTATTAAAGACTTTATTTTATTTTTTTTTTTATTCCTTCCCTTCAGTGAAGTATTTTTCTGGCGAATGAGCTCCAAAATTATTAAGGGAAGTAGAAATTTCCACAGACCTGTGTGTACCCCACTGGCTCCTGAAACAAAACAGGGACAAGGATGCTTTGATGCCTGCTTTATTTCACCCCTCCAGTGGGAGGCCCCACTCCTGCGATGCAGGACAAAGTAGCTTCCTTCGCTGGAGGCTTTGCCAGTGTCCTCCTTGGGATGCAGATGTATAATTTGAATCTTGAGTAAAATTTTGGGATACGGCTTTTGAAAATATGGTTGTTAGTCCTTGAAAGGGGCCCAAACAGTCCAAAGACTATTGTGCAATTATGAGAAGGATAGTATGCTAGATAGTGACTTGGAACTCCTCCCTGGGGGCTGGCTTTGTAGCTTTGGATCCATAGAAAATGGTATTGATAACAGTAATGGAAAAAAAATAAATCTTTATTTTACTCAATACTGCTTGAATCTCATGTGCTTAGTAATATAGTTTCATATAGTAGAAATTATAATTGCAAGCACAACATATTCTTGTTTTAATTCTCTGTTTTCACCTGTGTGTCACCTTACCAGGTGGCTTGAAGTACAATACTCCTGGAGAATCAGTATAAGCGTTGGGGTATGGTTTGTTTCTTCTTAGTTTGTGTGAGGAAATTTCATGAGAGGTAGAGAAAAGTCAACTGAGGCTGAAAGGAGAGAATTGCCAGTAGAAATCTGGGGGTTGTGTGCAAGTGTATACCCCCCCATTTTATTACAGTTATGATTGACAAATACTTGTGTGAACACTTAAAATGGAAAGGAAGCCTCTGCCACGTGAGCTGCTTTCAGTAAAAGGCTATTAGTTATGTCAGGGCAGAAGCATATGGTGTCTGGAATACAATTTGGAATACAATTTTCTTTCTCTTGATCAGATTCATTTTATGTAGCAAGCAGCTTTCCATCCTTCTAATGGATTCTGTTTTTATTATTTTTTTTTTTTTCCTTTTCCTTTTTTATATTTTCATAACGTGAAACTTGTCACAAATTATTTTTGAAGCCTAGGGACCTGTGCTATTGTGCTTGATGTCTTGACCTTTCCTTGATTAAAATGCATAGATGTGTTTGGGTTCAGCAAAGGGATATAGATAAACTAGGGGGATTAAGAATATCTTAATACAAAATTGAATGTGGTCCTTGTTTGAGGATCGGGACAGTGCTTCCTCTGAGAGGCTGTATGACTACTGCAAGCATTGATTCTGTATTCAAATCTATGAATATTGTAGATTAGTGAGAACATGTTGTGTTTAATTCTGTAGAAATAAGAGGAAAATGCACAGACCTAATCTATATGTGCATCTGCCTGTTAAAATGGTGAAATTATTACACTTTATATACTTAAAAAATGATAAAGATGCTGTGCATATATTTAAGAATAATATTGTCACCTTATGAAATGTACCTACATTTTGATGTGTCTTATGTTCCAGTATCAATTTTTCTATCACTTTTCTGTGTGTGGGTTGGTGTGGTGGTTTGTTTTATTGTTGTTCTTTTTTCCCCTCCAAAAACCTGTGTTCCTAAAGCACTTTATGCATGAAAAGTGTGGTGTCAAGTCCTGAATGGGAAGATGAGTATGGTGTTGCTCTGGATGTTGGCATTCTCCTTCAGAGAGAAGGGAGAGCAGTGAAGTAGAACCATGAAAGCTTGCATGGGATTTCTCACAGGTATGGGTGGGCGTCAGGTGGGAAGATATGTTGTCATAAAACACAGTAAATTGGCAATGGGAGCAGATATTCTGAGCTGGCAAAGGTGGATTCTGACTTAGCTGTGAGCCAGGGATGATGTGTGAGGAAGGGAAGTGGCGAGGCATCTTTAAAATGAAGGCTAGTTGCTAGTGATTGATGTGATAGAGTAAGGAGAGGTGGATTTTGTAGGGATGGATGAGAAGCTGTTTGTCATAATTTGTGTCTGGAGGACTGTGCCATCAGAGCATTTCTAATGGGAAAATGTAGTGAAATCTTTAAATGGCTGTAGCTCAGGTTATAAATATCTCAGGGATCAGTAGGATTGGCTTTTTTTTTTCTTTTTTTTTTTTTTTTTTTTCCCCTGAATGACAAGATTGTTTCTGTTTAATCACAAAATTGTCATGGTTGGAAAGGACCTCGAAACAAAGTTAACTTTAGCTTTGCCTATTATACGGCTCCCAAAATAGCTTCAGTCTGCAGTTGAGGATACAAGTTAGCTTCTTCTGTTTGGCTTTGTAATATGGTGCAAAAATTCATCGAGATGAGTGGTTCAGGAATTGCATATGTTGTTTTTCTTTTTTTTTTTTTTTCTTTTCCCCTGAATGACAAGATTGTTTCTGTTTAATCACAAAATTGTCATGGTTGGAAAGGACCTCGAAACAAAGTTAACTTTAGCTTTGCCTATTATACGGCTCCCAAAATAGCTTCAGTCTGCAGTTGAGGATACAAGTTAGCTTCTTCTGTTTGGCTTTGTAATATGGTGCAAAAATTCATCGAGATGAGTGGTTCAGGAATTGCATATGTTGTTTTGAGATTATTTCAGAGGTGAGCCTTTGTGTTTCTGGTCACTTAGTTATCTTTCAGAATTTGCAAATGAGTTTTTGGTTGGTAATAGTGTTTCTCTGTGCGCAAGCTCTGAAAATAACACAAGTTGTGCTGGCTCCAGAATACCTAAGAAGGTATCCTAGATTATGCAACAAACACCGAGGTGTATCTAAACAACTCGCTGCTTTTGTGCATGCTGGTGTAGCGCCACACAGGACATTAATTTAGGACTGTAAACTACTTTAACTGTATAATGCTGCTACTGGACTTGATCTGTTAAGTGCTGTGTCTCAGCTGAGGCTGTGTATGATGTGGCTTCAGCTCTGCTGGTGCTGGAGATGACCCGAGCTGATGGTAGCTTGGGCAGCTCTTCCTTGGGCTCCCTTGTGGTGTGTGAACGTGGACACAATTGTACTTTGTAGAGAGGCTTTTGTTTAAAGGCTTTGGGCTTTGAGTGTTGGAAACTGCAAAGGTGTTGGAAGAGACACTCTTCCTCTTATAGAAGATGTGGAGCCTTATTGGTAAAATGTAGAAGACAAGATAGATGATGAAAGGTATGCTATCTCTGCATTATGTGACTTTATCAGTGTAAAGCTTTCCTTTTACATATGATTAAAATTTGTATCCTAGATCATGGTTTGGTTTATCAGATTTGGATTAACTGCCGTTTCTTCTTTTCAAGTAGCTTCTTTTCCATGGTATCAACACCTGATACTTGAATATTATAATTCATTTTTCAGTAGACTTTGATGCATGAGCATTTCTAGTCTAATTTAGTTGAATGCGTTGTGAGAAACTTTAAATTGAGAAAAAAGTTGAGTGATTATTGCTTTTAAAGCATAAATGGGGGCACAGCTTGCAAAAAAAATTAGCTGTCCCTGTAAAAATTGATATTGTCAACTCAGTTGCTCTCTATACATCAGCTATTGGAGTTGGCTAGAGTCAGTTTGTTGTATATCTCCTGAAGGAATTCCAGCATTCTGGCAGTGGAGGAAGTGGGCTATAGCCTGTTATATGTTTATGACAGCAAGTCATCATTTAGTAATAGGACTGAAAAGGAAGTTTTTAAGGCAACAATAAGAGAAAGTTGCTCGGTCTCCTAAAGTAATGAATGTATGTAGTGGGTTGACTCTGGCTGGATGTCAGGTACCCACCAAACCTCTTTTTGGTCACTTCCCTCCTCTGCTGGACAGGGGAGAGAAAAGAAATAAAAGCAAATCTTAAAATGTCTTCCCCCGCCCCTTCTTTCTTCCCAGGCTCAACTTCACTCCCAATTTCTCTACTTCCTCTCTCAGCCCAGTAGTGCAGGGGGATGGGGATTGAGGGTTGTAGTCAGTTCACAATGCAATCTCTGCCACCCCTTCCTCCTCGGGGGGAGGGAGGGCTCCTCATACCCTTTTCCTGTTCCAGTGTGGGACCCCTCCCATAGGAGACAGCTTTCTATGAACGTCTTCAGTGTGGGTTCCTTCCACAGGGTGCAGTTTTTCAGGAACAGACTGCTCCAGCATGGGTCTCCTGCAGAGTCACGACTCCTGCCAGAAAACCTGTTCCAGCATGGGCTTCTCTCTTTATAGGTTCATAAGTCCTACCAGGAACTTGCTTCAGCGTGGGCTTCCCACAGAGCCAGAGCCTTCTTTGGGCATCCACCTGCTCTGGAGTGGAGTCTTCCATGGGCTGCAGTTTTTGGACCACACAAGACATGTAGATGTAAAATTAATTAGATGCCAGTTTATTTAAAATGTCTTATTTGAACTCGTACTTAACACCTTCCTTGCATGCATTTTAATAGCTTAAAAATAAAACCTGAAGTATTTTCATCAGCCAGTCTGAGTAACCCAGTGCACTTTTTCTGTTTAGCTGTTACAATTTGAGCTGCTGTGTCCAAATCCAGTCATCTAGGTTGATTTTCAGCAGAGCCAAATAATAGTTGCTATTGGCTTCAGCTGTGGTATGAACCACTGGGATTTTTTTGTAAAAGTGAGTCACACACCAGAGCCTCTGTGTGTATATATATATACATTGATTACATACTGCAGGCAAGTACACATGCACATCATATAGTCCAAAATCAAAGGTGTCGTGGAGCCTGAGGAAACTTCATGAAGGAGACAAGTGTTTTTTCCCCTCTGTTTGAAGCAGTGCCTAGGGCATTCCCAAACCTTGTGTTGTCTTGAGTTGGTGGTCTTCTATGCCCTGTTCCCTTTTTGTTTTGTTTTTTTTAGCTACTGAAAATTAAATACAGGCCCTGTTCCAATTTACCAGTTTGTTCCTTAAAAGTAGATCCTGCATGCAAATTCTGATCCACCGAAACCAATATAACAGAAAAGTGTCTATTGAATTAGTAGTGAGCAGGTGTGTACTGAAAGAATTCACTGTAATCAGTTGTAGAACACTTTCTCAATCTTGGCCATACTGGTCACTTCTACTTCTCCCCTGCTCCCCTGGAAAACACCACTGAGAAGCAGCAAGGCATATCTGAAGTGGAGCTATGATAAGCACTGAAAAAAATAGGTTTTTCAGCTGGCAAGCAATCTAGCTTAACTTTTTAATGTGTTTGTATGATGCATGTATGTACATACCAGTGTTGGTTTGATGGAATTTGTTGCTTTATGCACAGTGTAATACTTGAAGTGGCTAGAGGAGTTTTGTGGGGGTTTTAACATTTTTGAAAATACATTCAGTAAGAATTGTTGTGAGCACCACCAAAACTACATGTGGAATATTACTTGTGGGATTCACTCAGAGTCGGTATCTTGGTGCTGCTGTCTTTGAGGCTTGTGAAAGGATGTTTGTGAAGAAAGACTGGAACTGTCCCCATATTGATTTCTTTGCATTTGCAAATGCAAATCAATCAATCTACTGCTTTGACCTTGGATTGCATGTTGCAGTTGAAATAGTTTTTTTCCCCTGAACACTGTTGCAAAAGGCTGTATGTTATGATACGATAGATCAGAGTGAGAGTAGGAGAGAAAAGGGGCAGAATGAGAATTCATTGGCAGATTTATGTGTTTGAGGTTGTTGCATCTTGAGCCTTTTCTGGAACTGTTGGTACAATCCTATAAAGCATACTCAGGCTGTTGGATGACTGTATAGGACATCATATTCTAGACACTGGGAAATGTCTATAGCTTTATTAAAAATAAGGATTTACAGACATATTGTAGCCTAGTAGATTCTGAACATGAAAGGGGGGAGCCCTCTGGTTTGTTGCTCTGCTATATAAGAAATGGTGTGTCTGAGTGATGGTTGCTGAATTAAAGCAGTGTGTATTCTAGGCTTCTGGTTGCTTAGTGTGAGTAGTGCTGTGCAAACAGCCTAGGAATTACCAGAAGCCATTTTGCATATGGCATTTTCACTTGTTTTCTACCATGGGCAGTGGTTTATAGCTAAGATTTGTGTAAGAGGAAGGAGTGGAGTGTATTTATTATTTTTTATTTGGAGTGCTTCCAGGCTGAAGAGAACTATGAAGTGTAGACCCTGTTATTTCAGGTCAGTGCCTGGACTAACTTCCTGGCAAAAACTTGTTATGGATCACATATTGCTATCACTGCAGAACACAGTAAGTGAAATTGGGTATCTCTAGTTCTGCTTAGATAAGTTCAACATCTTCTGTGAAAAACAAAAAGAGAATCTCTGTGGAGATGCAGGGGTTGAATGTAGTGTAATAACCACTTGGCAGAAAGATAATTGATAGCAGCTTTTGAGGGAGATGCAGCCACTTAGCATCTCCCTAAAGAGAGCCAGGGTGCATGCATTGGAAGAATATTACATATCTATCAGACAACAAACGTTGTCATATGTATTTTTAGTGAATTTTTATTTCATCCACTTCTTGTCTAGGCATTCAAAGATGAAAAATAGAGTTTGAGGAATATTGCTGTGAACAATTGATGCCTGCAGTTGGGTGAAGGGACACACTTGCTGTATAGCAGAGCTGGCAAAATCTATAGGGATTGTTGTCTTATTTTTGTTTTCCCAAGCGGGAAGGGGAACAAACAATTAATTAAGCATAATAGAATGTTTAATTTCTCCCATAATTTTTTGTATGGTTCTTGTCCTGTCTTGGTTCTCCAGTTCTTAGATTTAAAATTGTTACCCTAGCTGTACATGGTATGTTGAAATTAAATCAAGTAGAAACTGTATTTGAAGAAATTCAGCATAAGAATTCTGAATCAGTTAATAATAATTTTAAAATGAAATCTCATACTTCAAGGGTCGCAGTCTTTCATTTAGGGAAAATTATCAGTATAGATGGTCTCTGTATCTTTAACTGAAATGGTCTGTAATTTATGCTTGATTCTTCTTCTAGGTTAATGTTAATTAGTTTAACATATCACTCATAAAAGATGTCATAGTTGAGTCATTGTGTAGGTAACAAATCTTGCACTGGCTAGCAATGAAGAAATATTACCTCTATTAAAACCCACAGTTAAACTGTGGAGTCAGTAAGGATTCGTGACATTTTGCAGTCATCCAGTTTAATGCATTTTAATGCCTTCAGTAGTGTGACGCTTTTTCTTGGTGGGGGTTTGGAGTGTCTATGGGGGATAAGCAAGTGAGGCAGAGCTTTCAGATTGCGCAGTACATTATACAGTACAGTCTGTGCCAAGAAATGCTGGCTCAGGCTGAAGTTAGGTCTGGATACTGTAACACCAATTCAATCTTAAAAAAACGCCACAACTGTTTAGTGTTGGATTACCCAAAGAAAGCATCTATAAACAGTGGTAAAAAAGTTCAGATCTGCTTGTATTCAGAACCCAAGTAACTTGATATTAACAAGACAGCTCAACATTTACAAATATGCACACTTGTAATTAGTGAGGTAGTTTCATCCATCTCTGCCCTTAGAGAAGCATTAGAACTGGGACTGTAGTGGAAGGCAAATTTCAGTTGCAGTTGTGGAGTGGTTAGTATGATCCTGTAATCATATGTTGGATTTTTTTGCATGTAAAAAAAAATTATTATTTTTTTTTCAAAATAATCCCCCAGCCTTTCAGAGGATGTGGTGATGTGGTGCTGCCTGCCCTGAGCCCTGGCATCCTGCTTGGCTGCTACAGGTATTTCAGTGTACAGGACAGACCAGACCATTCAGTCTGATAAGACCTCTAGTCAAAAGATGCTGCCCAGGTTTGCTTATTTCTTTAAACCATTAGCATCTGAATGGCAGTGAGCAATTGAATAAGCCTTTGAGCGCTGCCTGAGGAAGGCTGGGTGAGCGGAAGGGTCTGTGAGGGGTCTGGGAAGGGTCTGGAGGGGTCTGGGAAGGGTCTGTGAGGGGTCTGGGGGTGGTAACTGTGAGCCAGGCTGCTGTCAGCTGGGGTCTCCTGACTGCAGGGATTCTAAATCTGTCCAGCAACATTAGTATAATCCTGTAATCATATGTTGGATTTTTTTGCATGTAAAAAAAAATTATTATTTTTTTTTCAAAATAATCCCCCAGCCTTTCAGAGGATGTGGTGATGTGGTGCTGCCTGCCCTGAGCCCTGGCATCCTGCTTGGCTGCTACAGGTATTTCAGTGTACAGGACAGACCAGACCATTCAGTCTGATAAGACCTCTAGTCAAAAGATGCTGCCCAGGTTTGCTTATTTCTTTAAACCATTAGCATCTGAATGGCAGTGAGCAATTGAATAAGCCTTTGAGCGCTGCCTGAGGAAGGCTGGGTGAGCGGAAGGTCTGTGGAGTTTCACTTGGACAGCACTGGTAGGCCTGGGCAAGAGACAAGAACTTTGCATCAGAAATGTTAGCATGAAAATGTTTAAGCCTCCTCAGCTGCTAAAGGGCACAAGCACTGAGATGGCCCAGGAGCGAGGCAGTCCCTCCAGGATGTGACAGAGAATGTCTAAAACTTTGGGGGGCACCTACCAGTGCATCTCAGAAATAATGAACTAGCCAAACAGATTCATTGCTTGCAAGTTGTGTGTTTGTTCCCCTGTGAAGCAGGTTACCATAGCTGTGTGTGGCCAGGTAAACATGGTGAGGTAGATCTGAGAAAAGAAGGGTTACCACCTTATAATAAAATGCAAATAAACAGCCAACATGTTCTATCATCTCACAGTCTGAACACTGGAAGAAACTAGGTTACCTCTTTAATCTTTTTAAGTATCCCGATAAATTCAGTGTTTCATACCAGATAAATGGCAGCTATGGAGCAGGTGGAGCTGGAGGAAGCACAGGAATGTTCCTCTGCCTCCTTTAAAATTCTGTGAGAATTTAAGTTCCTTTGGACTATTTGTACTTCTGGACACCAGTAGAAAGCAGAGCTGGTGATTATTTATTTTAGTGTGAAGATTTAATGATGTTTTGTTCATAAAAATGTAACATTCTTTGATATCCTGCTTTACTGCTTGTAGCACTGGTGTATTTGTTGAGTGTCCTAGTGTATCTGTGAGTGTAGGTGTGACCTATGACAGCTATCCCTTTGAAGTGGCTACAATCCTCAGTCCGTCACACTGACCTTTTAATCAGAAACTTGCTATTGTGTATGTAACTATGAACATTAGTTGTTCCTTTAGCTGAAGGAAACCTCTTTCTATGAACCTACCAGAGGTTGCTCTTAAAGTGCTGCTCTCCTGAGATGGCTTTACTTTTAGCTTCCTGAACCATTTTCTCATTCATTCATTTGCAATTTTAAATTTTGGCTACCACACGAGTTGAAAAATTGTAGCAAATGAGCAGCTTTCTGAATTTCCTTCTCACCTTGGATTTGCATTAAGCTTTCAGACTTCATTTAATTTTAACCATGAAAACTGAATCTATTCCAGTAATTTTATTAACATCAAACGGCTTCAAATTATTCACATGTAGCTCTTAAAATGTATAAAGCAGCAGTTTAAGACTTTGAAATTCTTAACAGATGCTCAGCTATGTTCTCAGTATTTGAGCTTAAAGCAGAAAGAATTTAACTCAATTATAATAATGTAAACCTTTCCCCTTTGCTTTGCATAATTAAATATTTTCATTTACATAGCACAGAAGTTTAACATTCTAAACAAGGTAGATAAGCAGAAGAAAAAGGCAGGCAAAGATGCATGTTTGATGCATGCAGAGTAGTAATGCACTTGCTGGTAATCTTACTGTGCTGGTTATTAATAACTTTGACTAGAAATCCATATGCAAATTCCTGTGAATATGGATTGTATTTAATGTGTAGATTTTTTTTTTTCCATGTGTCTCCTGAAATACTCAGTAAAGTACATTAGAATTGGGACAGGAATAGAACAACCTTGATATCTTTCTTGTTTTAATATATTGACTGGTGGAACAAGTCTGAGGAAAATTAAGTTTTACCTTTTTTTTTGGCCAACTTGTGTGGATGCAGGAGTTGTCTTGAGTGTGCCTGTGTGGCAGTCTGATCCTGTGTGTGTCTGGTTTACAACTGGTGTGTAGGAAAAAAACCAAACAACTATGCTAGAGGTAGTTGTTACTATCAGTTGGGGTAATGTTCTGTATCATTCGCCAGCCTGCTGTCAGAATAGTATCTCTGTGGTATATTGTAAAGGTGTTTTGAGGGTTAGAAAATAGACCCAAGATCTGCAAATAAACAGCTGGACTTTTTAAAACCGCTCCAGTTTGACATGGCCATATTAGCAAAATATATCAGTCTGAAATCTTTCTATGCTTCTGAAGAAATATGGTGCAGATTTTCTTGGCTAGTTTAGTGTCACTCTTGATCTTCTTGGAAGTGGAAGGATCGGTGATGTTCCCCTATGCTAAAATGAAGCATTTCTGATTCTTACATTCCAAAATTCTTAAATTATGTAATATGTTGCAGATTATGTTAAACAATGTGATTAAATACAAGTATGTAAAATAAGAGTAAAATGCATTTTTCATAGTGTCTTTTTGTTTGCTTACCTGGTGAAGTTTAGGGTATGTGGCTTGGTTTTGTTGAATGTCATACATCTAAGTGGTTTGGAGGTGTATTGGGTTTTTTTATTTACATTTATTATGTGCTTCAAATCTCAAATTCAAAATGCCAATACATAGGATACATACAGTAATTCTCTACACTAGAGCTTAAATTCCATTAAACTATTTTCAGCATATGGATTTTATGGTGTATATCAAAACACAAAATAAAGTGTAAGTTCAAGCCAAAGGGAGAGCACCTCTGTGTGTATGTATGTGTATGCATACATTGTGGGCTGGGTGAGGAGCCTGGGTAGGACATGGTTTCCTTTGGTAGTAACGATACAGTGCAGAGGTGTGTATGTTGAAGATGGGGAAATAGCTTCCCTGCTCACTGGGTATTGTTCACTATTAGCTTATGATATGTGACTTAATTAATTACAAAGGTAGTGTGTTTCTGCTTTACTGAACCTTTCTGCCTCCCATTTCCTATTCTTTTCCTAGTCTTGACCTTGTCAAAGACATAGTGTGCCCATTTCTGATTTAAAAACTAAACAAACACCCCCCTGCCTCCCATATCTGACATTCTGTAAATAATATTGGAGTATTTGGCCTGGGAGTCCTTGGAGTAAAACCTTTTATTTGTGTGGTATGTGCACTTTTTCTGAAGTCTGTTTTTGTCCAAAGGTTTAAGGAGTATCTATGCACTTTATACTTCCCAAGTCATAAGTTTAACTATTTGCCTGTAAGCTCTGAGGATTAGAATTCCTAGATGTTTTAATACCAGGGACTGCTGTTAGAAACTGCAGTGAATAAAGAAGTCCTGATTTATATGCAGTTAATTAATCCTAATTTCTGGGACTTGTTCCAATAAATTTACACATCTGGTTGAATGCCCAAGGTTTTAAATTAGATTTTATAATTTGGGTATCAACCTTTGAGGACTGGAGACTAGAATCAACGTATCATCCACATTAAACACGTTTTTTCTGTGGGACTTCTATAAATAGTACTTGTTAGCATCTCTCTGACCATGGCTTTGATTATGTTGAAGAGGGCAGGGTGAGCAGGTGAGCACTTATGCTCTATTCTTAGTTGTGAAAAGTATGACTGTAGTGTTTTGTTTTTGTTTGTTTTATTGGTGTTTGTTGGTTTTTTTGGTGTGTTTTTTATTTGTTTGTTTGTTTTTTGTGTGTTGTTTGTTTTTTTTTTAATCACAGTTTGACAAACAGACAGCAGTTTAATCCAATTGAGAGATGGCCAGTGTATATCATTTTCCTAAGGACTCTGATGGGATAATCCCAGGTAACCCCATCATAAGCTCTTTCCAGCATCTGGCAATACTACTGATGAGTGCTGTGATACTGCAGGTGACTTGATTAGTTGCTTGAGGTTGTCTGGTCCAGGCCTGGATGCAATAAATCTACCTGATGTATTTTAGTAGTTTTAATCGCAAGCTTATTCAGCTTAAAAAAAGAGGTGTTAGAGGGGGAAGCTTTGGTGTGGGATCTCTGTGGTGGGACTGCTGTAGTAGGAACTGCAGTATTCCCACTTCAGGAAACAGGTAAACAGGACACACTGGTTCATGAAACTGTGATCATTGTGATAATTAAAGTTACAATTTATTTGAAAGATGCCCAATTGGTGGCCCCTGTTCCTGGTCAGGTTATAGTGGACAAAGCTGTTTTTTTTCATGGCTGTAGGAAATGGGAACCCTTTCTGAGTGCATCGTTGGGGCGGTAAAAATGTTTGCTTTCAGCGCTGCCTAGGCTTTCCTGTGTTGCTTCTGTAGTTGGATCCTATTCCCTCTGGACTAAGAAATGCTTCTGAGATGCAGGGCATTAAAGTCCCAGGAAGGACACACCCTTCCTCTCTGCCACTTATGTTGGTTTGAATGGGAATGTCATTTGGGGCGTCTGTCTTTTCAGGTTTTTCTTTCATACTTGTGTGGTGGGAATTTGATCTCTTCCTTCAGTTCTGATAATTTTCCTCTGAGAGGCAATAGACAGTCCTCTTGTGTATCATGATTCTATGAGCTATGTCAACTTTAAGGCCCCTTCCAACCCGTTCTATGATTCTATGATCATTTCTGTGTGTGAGCTGCTTTTGGCAGGGCCTAGATATCACCTTGTGTGCTCTATGGCCAGGATTTCTGGGTGTTGTGTGTGGTGTTTGGCTTTGTTGGGTTGGTTGGGGTTTTTTTTTGTAATTGCTGGAACTGGAATCCTTCAAGGTGTCTGGTTTGCTGTGAATGAAATCCACAAAATCAGTACCTCAGAGGAGCAAGGTATCAATTCTCCTCATCTTTCTCTGTCCTTTGGGAGGGAAAGTTTCAATGAACATCTGCATTGGCTGGGGATTGCATTGCCTACTCCAGGAAAATATGTGCATGGTTATTTGTATCTGTGACTGCTCTGATGGTTTGAATATGAAAATGATGGGTTTTTTTGCCTACGGATAAAAGGAAGGATTTACAGTGTTGTTAAGGAGGAACAGGAATGTTAATACTTCACCAGACAAAATTTTGTGTTCTTTTTTGGGAAAAAATTAATAACAAATACATTAGAATTCGTTTTTTGGTGGCGCAACATTATGCAACAGTATGCACAAAGAGAATGACAATGTAACCAGTAGCTCAGGAGCTTTATTGTAAGGCATATAAGTAGTTTGATTGAAGGCTAATATGCTCTAAATCCTCACTGAGCTGTTGTGGGTACATCAGGAAGAGCG
>NW_009954492.1:801925-836534 GCF_000747805.2 Chaetura pelagica
GTGATTTATGGCTTGTGAGCCTTGGGCCTGTCTGAGTGAAAGTGTCTTTGTAGTTAATAATCATCTGAGAATTTTTATTTCCATCACTTTTTGAACCGATGAGGACTGGCAATATTCATGGCACCCAGCAGTGCTGAATTCCACAAGGGACTTAAGGTAAAGAAATCTACTTCAGTTTGGTTTGAACCTGCTATGAGCTGAGCTCCTCCAATGCCCCTCTGCTGTTGTGACAGGAAAGGTCATTGTTTCCTGCTTACCTTCCCCTGCCAGCTAGGGTCTTGCAGAACTCTGCATTGTCTCCCGCCAGTGGTCTTTTTAAAGTGGTTATGAGGCTAAAGGAGCCACACATTGGACCCAGTTCTCAACTGTGATTATTTTGTCCTTCATTCTGTGCTTTTTTTTTTTTTGTTTGTTTTGTTTGTTTCAGTATGCATTCCATAATAATAATAATTGGTTGCATGCTGTTTCCTTTTTGTTTTCCCTTTGGACTCTTATAGAGACTAAAAATATCTATTACAATACTCTGTTGTTGCCCCAAGACTTTCTTCATTACTGCTAAGACTCATAGCTGCCTACATAAATTGTTTATGTTGGGTGTTCCCTGTCTTGAATTTGTGTTTCATTCTTCTTTATTCAATTTCACCTAAAAATCATACCATAATCATTGAAGATGCTGAAAACTTTTATTTTAAGGTTTAATAAACACTCATCAAAATAAAGTTGAAAAGCTGGAGCCCTTCCAGGGCTGTCCCAGCTGACAGTGCAGGCCAAAGAAAAGCTGGAAGGGCTCATTCTTCTAGGAGTCAGATAGCAATTACAAGAATAAGTAGAATAGGAACAGTCTGCCATCATTGTAGGCTAAAAACATAGAAACTGTTCTGTATTTTTGTATCTAGTATAACTAAATAAAATAATATTGTTTACTGCTTGCTAAGAGGCATTGGTGTAACAGAGGATTTTTAAGATCTCCTGATTATTGCATCGTTAGCATTTGACAAGTATTTGTAGAAGAAACTTAGTGTGTATTTTTTTGCATATTTGCTGCTACATTTTATTTTTTTAAGCTATTTCTCTGAGAATCATAGATTTATTTTTGTCCTGATAGTTTCACAGAAAAAAAACACAAAATAACTCTCATGATACAATCAACCTAAATCTTTCACATAGATTATACATTCTGAGGATTGAGGAAAAAATAAAGCAACAAGATGCTTCACGTGCATTTGGAAAGAGCTAGTCATGCTGTCCTAAAACTATGCCAAAGACAATGAAAATACCTTATTTCTTCTATGAGCTCAGCAAGATGTATAGGTATAGCACAATAAGATGGAGGCTGCTGTCACCATGCCTGGATACAGACTTGACAGACAAGGAAGGGCTCGGGGATTAACAGAAACTGTGCTGTAGTGGCTAAGAGGAGAGGCATTCAGAACAGGCAGCATCCTCTTGTATATTACAGAAGTTGAAAGTATTTCAGTGTATGATTTGCAAATTGCATATAGACCTGGGTGATATGTGGTAGTTGCAGATGTGTTTTTTATGATTTGTGACCAAGTAAAAGAAAACAGAAAAAAACCCAAACAGTCAAGTTGTATGTTCTACTCCCTTTAAAAACTAAAAAATGCACCTCTAGTTTGTTTAAATGTGGATTTCAGTCACTGGAGCTACTTCAAAGACTTATACAGAGGACAGTCAGACAGTGTATTTCTGCCCTGTATTACTATTTTAGCTATCTCTGTCCTAGGCATGATATTGCTTAAAGGCATTTGCATTATGATTCTTAAGATGCTAAACTTTTTTAAGAAGGGGTATGGCACTCACTTAGGATGAAAAAGTGAGAGGAAGATCAGAGTTCTTCTAATCTGGTCCCAGATAAATGGTGTGTCTGAAGAAGTTATTTATTAATTTTTGTGTATCCCAGAATTTAAACACAAATCATGCCAAAGGGCCCGTCTTGGTTGTATCAGAAAAACTGAGCCCTTTGAGCAAAGCAGGCATGAAGTAGCTAAACTGGTGTTGCTAAAAATGCTTTTATCCTGTAGGGATGGCATAGCTGACAATAATGTCTATAAATGGTCTTACAAGTTCAGTGAACATGAGTTTCAGTTGTGGATTTAAATATGTACTGACTAGCCTTCAGTAGCCTCGTCTAATAGGTTGGTGCATCTGTGTCAAAGTTATGAAGTACTTACTAAAAAGGATGTGGAATCAGATTGATCTATATTAGTCATTTAAATTATTGAACGGCATCAGCAGTGCATGGGTCCTCACCTGCCGACACTTCAAAAAGTGGCAGGAAAGAGTTTGCCTACACTGTTAGAAACTGATGTCAGTCACCTGGGGTTTGTAGATGTGTAAGAAAAAAAAATAGGCAAAACAAAAATCCAGTTCTTAGGTGTTTCCACTGCATGATGAAAATTATCCCTTGCCTGGCTATAGAAGGGAACTTTAGTTTCCAAGATGCAACATGGGAGTCTTATAAGACTGTTTTGTTTGACATGTGTATCAGTTTAGGAAAATGGGCATTGTCTCTCCAAATCCTAAAACAGCAGGAGAGAAAGTGCACTTACTTGATTCAGCTATTTTGCCCAAAATGACCTTGTGGAATAACTGTAACAAATTGGGAAGAGAAAAAGAGAGAACCAGTGGACTTCTGTTTTGTAGTACCCGTGATGCTCATCTCCTGTAGCTGATGTAGGAGTGTGTTTATTGCATGGGGCACCTCAAAAATAAAGGTTGCTTATCTGGTTAGAAGTACTGGAAGCTGTCTGTCAGTGATGATGGTTGATTTGTGTTTAGCTTGAGAAATTTGGCATGCACTGAAGAAGTCTGAACTGCACTGACTTTGGCATGAACTTCTCAGAATTAGTTAAGTTTTTCAGTGCTAATAGAGTAGCGTGCCTGGTATTTCTTTTCTGTTGAGCAGGTGCTTGAATGGCAAGCCCTCTGTCCTCTGTAGGACATGCTTTATGCATGAGTGAGTTTGCAATGCACCTACAGGCATCATCCTCTGGCACTCACTTAGCAAATGCCATGTGCTCAGTGTATTTGGCTGTGAGCTGCAAAACTGGGCTTACTCATAAAGAAATGTGTTGTGGCGCAGGAATCATTCACATAGACATTAAGTTTCTACATTTTCTATTCCCTGTTCTGTAGCCAGTAGCCTCAAATAAAAAGGTGAACTCAGCAAGGGGAGCAAAATCTCTCGGGCTCGTGTTACACTGAGGTTTGGGCTGCTAGAAAGAAGACTGTTGATGGAAGAACAGCTTGTCTATCCTTGTGCTGATTTTTGGTTTGTGTTTTTGTTCTGTTTTTTTTCCCCCCTCCCCTCTGATCATGTAAAAATGGAAGAGCAAGTCACAAGCCTGCGGCCCTTCAGCCATAGTGTTTAGCTGCAAGTGTAAATGGCAGACTCCAGGCTATCTGACTTAGGGGTCTGCCTGAGAGAAGTGGTTGCATTCAAATGCTCCTGAGGGAGGGTGATTGACAGCTTGGCTGCAAGCTGCCCTATGCCCTTCAGAGTGAGCCTGGGAAGGAGAGGGCTTCTTAGAAGTTGTCAGCAATTGATAGCTGTAGAGAAATCTCTGTGCTGGATCAGTGAAACAATGCTGAAAGGAGAAAATGAGAATAACCTAGAGCCCTGTCTGTTCAAATCCTACCTGCCAAACTTGCTGAAATGCAGGTAGTACCAAACACGTCTTGTCCATGGTATCATATGGGAGTTGAATATTGGATAAATATCAGATTTATTAAGAGCTCTTTTCTCGTTCAGTGAATATTTAAGAGTAATTGCTCTTGTGTTGAATAAAGGATAATCCGTTGATAACAGCATTTTTGAATTCAAAGATATCAGGACTGCATTTTGAAAGGTTGTGTTTCCTAAGAAGCAGATCAGTTAAGAGAATAATTTTTTTTCCTAATTTCTCTTCACTGAAGACATGGAGAGATACTAGTTGAGCATTTTTTATAAAAGGTGTTTCTTGAGAGCCATAGTTAATTCCTCTATCCAGTTAAGTGTACCTAGTAAAGGTTTATGTAGGTCTTTAAAAGAAAAAAAAGTCTATGAATTTTTAAGGGTGTCCACATCAGAAGTTTGGTTTTGATAGTAGTGGCATAATGCCTGACTGGTATGTTTTCATCCAGTGCATCATTGTGCTATGCCACTAAGTGACCATACTTGCCATTGCTAGCTCTGTCTTTTTATATTCATACAATGCTTTAGTTATCAACTTTGCAGTTAATGCTTAAATAATCTAGTAGGATATTTCTACTTGTCATTCTTTTCCCTTGTCTGGGAAACACAACATACTTTGCAAGCAAGTCCATTTGCATAAAATTAAGTCTGTCCTCTGTTTCCAGCACTAGTCTGTATCTAGGTGGAGTCTTTACATATTGACAAGTGTCTGAGATTAGAAATTATGACATGCTGTTACTAACTTTAAATTTCTGCAGCTCGATCAGGCACTTAAAGCAGAGATCTTTCTTCTTTGCTGTGCATTGAGAATAAAAGAGATCCTCTGATATATAATATGCTTGGAGTGGAAAAAAAAAGGTATTTCTGGAGAATTTAGAAATGTATTAATTTACTTGAGCTAAAAATAGTGTAAATAGGGGTAATTTAAGCTATTTAGAAATCAAGTTAGACTTCTGGTTCCAGCGCTGTCTAACAAAAATGCCTAGCTCAACCTGAGAAACTTTTTCTAGATCCAGAGGTCTCTATTCTGTGCTCTTGTGTGATGGGAAAAATTCCTCAGTAGAAGTTGAATAAATGTTTTAGCTTGAAGTTTGAAGGAGCAGTTAATTCTTAAAAATTGCTGTCCTTTAATGTGGCTTCCACATACCTGCTGTCAACTACTGCTTTTCCATAAAAGGAGGAGGTTTATGTTTTTAAATCACGGTGTGATGTTTGCAGTCTAGGTACAGCTGGAAGATCTCCTAACTGCTCTTTAACCAGGTGTTTAAATCTGCACTGAAAGAGCTGGTGGGGGAGAGGGGGTGCTGGTGCGGTGCAGATGGGGGCTGCCCATCTGGGGGGCACAGGAGCCTTTAGAGCTGCTGCTGCTCCCCACGTTGGCCCGTGCCAGGCTCTACTCCTCCACTCCGTGGTGGATGTGGGGCTAAGATGAGCTGGCAGCATTGTGTATGCTACTTGATCTGTGCCTAAGAGCTTTAGTGTTGCTCTGCTCGCTTTCTGCGTCCCGTCGCTGTTCTGTGCTCTGCTGCCGGGTAATAGGACAAGCTGAGTGAGAGGCTGAAAGATGGGCAACAGCCTGGGTCTGAGCTGGATGGAGGAGACTGCTCCCCAGCTCTGCGTCATCGGCTTCCTCACTGAAACATGAGCTCGAGTACCTAGAAAGAAAATGCACTTCTCATTCTTCTGATTTGTTGATTTTTATTTGTGCAGAGCTTGAAATGAAATGAAAATCCTGCAGAGGAGCAGGTGAAGCCTTTCCTTGTTCCCTTCCAGGCTGCTGTCTGCAGGCCTTTGGTGGTTTGCTTTTTTTTTTTTTTTGGTGGGGTGTGTTTGTTTCTTAAATTTATTTTATTTTTTTATTGTGATGGGAAAACTGAAGCCTTGGATTTACCATGTCTACAGCCAAATAAGAATACGTACACAATATACAATGTCTGTAGTGGAAATCATCCCAACAGATGATTTTGGTGATAGGAGAGAAGTCAAGATACTAAGTTTTTTTTTGTGCTGTCACGGAGATATGGGTGGGGTGTTGTTATCTATTCTGGATTCACCTTCTACAGTATGTAAATGCAGCTACTCTGTTTTTGTTGCTTCCATTGGTTTTGTGCTTGGCTAGTTTTTATCTGGCAGTATAAACCCAGGGAAATAAATGACAGTTCTTTTTAATTACTGTCACCTTAGGAAAATATTCTACATTAAAAAAAAAATTAAAAAAGGCAAAAAAGCACACCTAAATTAGCATAGGAGTAGGAAACACTGTTAAGTAGAAAAACAGGATGAGGAATTTCTGGTTATTGGGTTGCAAGGCTTGGGTGGTTTTCATACAAAATGGTTGGGTAGGCTTTACTACTTGTTTCTTTTCAATATCCAGATGCGCTAACAAGATCACAATGGTTGATTGTATGAACTGTGAGATAAAAGCTGTAAAGTATATACTTAAAGTTTTATTTAGAGATAAAAATTAAACCTCGTGTATACAAAGGCCTCTTTCTGAAAGTCCAAGTTGATTGACAATATTTTTGTTTAAAAAAACCCCACCATGTAATAGTTAAATACTTTGTTGAAATAACATTGAGTCTAAAACAGACTGGAGAGTGAAGCATGAGCTTATATAGGCTTGAGGAATTACAGTAAGTAAAAAAAAAATAAAAATGGTAAATTTACCATTGAATTTATAGAGAAAAATCAGCTCACTGAGTGGTGGGAGGCTGCTGGATTTGTGCCTGGGGTGTGAGCATTTGACAAAGACAGTCCACTCATACAGAAAGAATATTTTCATTCCATTTACTTCAGTATAGTAGCTATTCCATTGAAAATTAAGAGCAAATTGGAAGAGAAGACAGGAGAGCCTGTTTTTCATCTTCTGGCATAAGACAGCAGTGAGTGTAGTAGGTGAAGATCTACTAATTCTGAACACTTTAGGGCATGGTCACCAACAGAGTAAATCACATTCACTAAAATAAATAGAATTCACTACATAGAAATTGTAGCAAAGTGCTGGAGTTACTGTGAGGATAACAGTTCCAAATGTAAATATCTTGAAGTTCACTAATACTAGAATTGTTTTTTTCTTAAGGAAAATAACCATAAATATGAAGCAATCTTGAAATCTTTTTTTTTAGATTGATGCAAATGGTGATAAAATTGTTAGCTTTAAGTCCCTTGATTTAAATAATTGTAATAGGATCAAGCTAAAAGTCCATGAAAGGTGTTTTTTAAAAACATTATTTTAATAAATATTGGAAAAACTTACACAAAGCTATACATAACTATTTTTTTCATTGTCTTTAGATGCCTTTTATCCTCTCTCCCTTGATGTTAGACCTGTTTCAATGAGTCCAGAAAATAGCAAAATGTGTATCTTAGAGTCTGTATCTTGTAATTGCTTGTGAAAGCTTGTGAACTTAGTAGTATTAATAATAGAGTAGGACTTAAGGTTCTGTACCCATTTTTTAAGGATATGAACATAATTTCTTCCTCTTCACTTAGAAAGAAACAGAGATTAATCCAGTGTCCGAGTTTTCATCTGAAGAATGAACGTTTTTTGTGTTGTTTTTTTTTTCCCCCTTCACTTCCCTTTTGTCAATAAAGAACTTCATTTTTGTTTAGCAGCATTTTATCTATGAATTTCAATTAAAGGGGTATTTTCTTTTGAATGGCTCTTTAGTTTTCTGGAGTTCAAGAACAGAAATAATAAATAGAAGCCAACAGTTTATAAGAAATCTTTTCTTTAAAAGCAGAGGATCAAAACCTGGATTCTCCCAACAAAACCCTTAGACGGTTTCTTTGTCTGTCTTCTATGCTGTCTTTTCCTTCCCTTCACAACCCAAAGGGTCAAACAAAGTCAAACCCTTCCCGCGCTCCAAATGAGAAGAGAGAACCTATACGCTTTAATTTCTGAATCCACTGCCTTGCTGCGTATTGGTAGACCTGTCCGTGCAGTGCGGATGAGTATCAAGACCCCAGGCTTAGCAAAGTATTTACACGGTGGTTATATTAATTTCTACTAAGGCAAATACTGAGTTCTAGATTTTGTTCTGCGTAAAAAGCACTTTCCTGTATTGGAGTTCAGGGTGCAAAGTGTCTGGTGTTAGTCATAGCTAGTAGCTTCATGTGTACTCTGTCTAGAGGCTGGATCTTTTATATTCTTTTGATTGCAAGTGTGATTCTAACAGTTTGATGTATACTTAGGTGTTCTGCACCCCCAAGAAAGGGAGAGAGGTAGTAATTAAAAAGAAAAAATAATTGTTTTGAATAGAGACAGCAGTAAGCTTGAAGGCTGGTATACTTAATGTTAGTAATCAGATATATTCATATGTGTGAGACTAGATACTGTTAAAATGTTTCAATGCTGTTGAAATGATAGAAAGATTTGTTGCTGGCAAGTTAAACTGAGAGGATGAAGTTGCTTTTTAGGTACCAAATTGTTCCTCAGTAGATTTTTCTTTATCACAAAGGTCAAGTGAGAACCAGAGTAGGTTTAATGAAGCACACTATGATCTACCAAGCAATCCTGCTTCTTGAGTCTCTGTTATATGGATATGGCCTGTGATGAATATGGATTCAAAATGTGGTGCAGTGTCCTACCCAGGACCTGTGCTTCTCTATGTAATGGTTTCCCCTCTGCATGAGCAAGGAAGGTGACTGCATTTTAGAGATTCTAGTTGTTTCTTCGGGCGCTTGGCAAATTGTCAGTGTATCTTCTGGTCGAGTGACATCTGGATGTGTCTGTTTTACAAGAAAATATTTTGGCACCATATTATGTGTGTGGTTCAGTCCAGTGGAAGAGCACGTGGGATGTGTAGTCTTCAAATAGAAATGCTGTAGGAGTATTTATTTTAATCAGTTTTTAAACATGCATCATGGCATGGCTAAAAATACCTGCCTATTTCCGTAGAGTGAAGAAAAGCTCTGTAAATACAAACGTAGGTGATGTGAATGGCTGAGAAGTGGGTAACATTTGCCATAGGCTTCTAGGGGCTGTTTTTTGAGAAAGGATTAAAGTAATATGTGAACAGGTCACGTAACTGATTTTTTTGGTATGTTTCTAAACAGATAGATTTGGAATCTAAAAGAATGAACCACCATTGTGTTTTATTAATTATCTTGGATAAGGACAGGAGCACTAACTGCACCATTCAGATCTGACTCATTCTGTTTGGCTGCACTGAATATGAAGAAATTAAAAAGGCAGTTTTAAAACTTGTGGCTACAAATAACTCGTCAGTGTTTGGTGACGCGGAGTCCACATAAATCTCTATATCTGGAATGCATGAACCCATGAGTATCTCCTGTTAATTATGCTGTTTGACGTTTTCAAAGCTAAAGAAGAATGATGGTTAGTTACGAATCATATCCTGCCATGCTGAAATGCCAGGCTTCATTTTTTTGTGATAGAGATTAAGGCCAGCAGCGTAGTAGCTATTCTTAGCATCAGAATTTTTGCTACTGTTAAACTGCTGAGGCAGCATTTGCTTAATATAAATGAACCCTTGCACCTTTATAAAATGCTTTAAATCTAGAAAAAATTATACCTTATCAAAAGGTTAATACAGGCAAATTACAGTAAATTGTCTCTTTTCTGTGCAGGGCAGGTGCAGTGAGAGCAATTTTATGCAGTATATAGTCCAGTACCTATTCTGGAAGATTGGAGGGCATCGTTAGAGGTGCTAGTGACACTGTGCTTGTTGACAGGAGCAACTGGGTGTTGTTGTTGCAGCACTCCTGTAGGGTCAAGTCTTTGAGTTTGGCTTCTGCATGGGATAACAAGCTTAATTTCTGCTGCTCAGCATTTTGCATAGGCTATGTACCCAGCTTGTTCTGGCAAAGTATGGAAAATATGTTCTTAAATAACATCAGACTTCAGTGGTATGGAAATGCTTCAGTGAATCAGGGTCTCAGGTTGTGGTGTGGGGGCTGTGAGTTTTTAAAATTTTTTGTTTGTTTGTTTGTTTGCCTTTTTTTTTTTTTTCCTTTAAGATAGTATTTACTTCCTGTCTGGGGTGCTGCATTCTTAGTCCTACTGTTAATGCAGTGTGGGGAAAACTATACCCTCTCTGAAACAGTGCTGGGTGACCTTCCACCACCAAAAAGAAATCCAGTTTCAGGTGTCTGAGCACTGTGTGCTTAGCCATCCTCATAGCTCAGATTTAAGGAAGTTCATAAGCTCTGATACCTGTAACTTCCTTTTATTTCTGTTTTCACTGAGAAATATGAAGAAGTGTAACGGAAAACTATGTTTTTAATCACAGCATCAAGCTAAGCAAAGATTCAGGCTTGTATCTCTGTAACTACTGCATCTGCGTTAACATTTTGTGATTTCTGTTAGAACATACAAAGTATTTGTGTAAGTACCTGATGATGTAAATCATATTGAAGCTTCTGAAAATTGTATTTTTTATGGTAGCTCCCATGTAACTATAGGGGCATGCAAGCCGCCTGTCCAGGATGCTGCTGCCCTTCTCTGACATGTAAGCAGCTGCTAGGCTCCTGAGCAATGAAATGAGTTAAAAAGTGAAGTGCCTTCCATGTGGGCACTGCCCCACATCTTAGGTCAATGAGAATTAAACAAAAACACTTAAGGTTATCTGCTCAAGAGCATTGCAGCACTGGAAATTTTTTAGGTGTTATTTTTTAATAGCATCTTTTGTAAGGGTGAGACCTGCTTGTTTTATAGTTTGGAAATGCATGTATTCACTCTCTGAGAACTACCTTTCTCTTTTTTTAAGATGCATGTATGTGGCAAGCATGATATGTTTTGATGAAAGGGTTTTTTTTGTAACATTTTGCAGTTGACAGGACACAGAGTGTGCCCAGCACAAGTCTGCAATACTGGACCACATAAACTGAGCTGCGGCCTTCCATCTGCTCTAAAATAGACCCTTTTGAATTGAATGTTGGGTTCACTGCTCTCTTTCACTACCAAAACAGTCAAGCCCCAAGTTCCCACCATCTCAGAGAGCATCTTACCCACCCATTCACAGGTTTGTGTTGTTTTTTTCTGGGGGGGTGTCCTTTTGCTGAGATGCTGTCAGCTTGCGGAGGAAGAGGGAAAGGGAGCCCCTGCCATGATGCAGGCCTGCCCTTGGGGTGCTCATGGGGCCAAGGCTGTCATGAATTCCTCTTCCCCTTAGTCCAGCAACTGTTTATATATTTTTATCTAACAACTGTTTCAGATTTTTACTCCCTCCTGCTTTAGCTGGTGATGTCTCCCTTCTCTTTGGCAGTACATTCCATCCCCCCCCTTTCCTCTTGATTGAAGTCCTTTCTTTAACCTCCTATTGTATCGACCCAATTCCATAAATTCTTCTTCTGAATTCCTATTCCTTCCCCACAAAAAGCCCCTTATTATCCGAGGGGAGTGTGTTTTTGCCTGGCCTCTGGATGGCTGCTCTATTCAAAACCTCTCCCCCAGAGAAAGAGGCGTCCCACAATTCATTGCTTTTTCTTTGCCATGGTAAAAGCTGAAAGAATGTTTAACAAAGACCTACAATTTGTGAGGGGGGTGGGAAATGTGAATGTAACAATAGTTTCAGAAAACTGCTGAATAATATAACTACTGAATAACACAACCCTCTGAAGAACCTTTGGGAAAGCTTTATCCTGTTCATAAGCAGCTGATAAAGCAGTATATTTGCAGAATTTGATACAAACATCTTCTTTGGAATTCAGTGAGTCATGTGTTTTAATTATTTGATATTTTAAATAATCTTTTTTTTATGCCAATGCAAGGTGGCCTGACATTAAAGCACATATTACAGGATTGATAATGGGTAGGAGATTAATGGATTGTATTGTGTTTTGAAGATTTTTCAGTCAGTAATGTTATGCAAATTGAGGGAAATAACTTTGTAAAAAGTTGGGGGTATTTTTAGCTATCCCTTAGAACCATTTTATCTTAAGGATTTGTGCATGTTTGATAAACACTATTTTGATCATGGGAAGCACTTGTGGCATGGATGTAGATTATAATCTCAAAGAGTTTGTTACAGAACGGTAACTGAAATCTGTGTTTTAAAGGAATGCAATCAAGTTGAAATTACGGTTTTTCATCTGTTTACATAACAAAACATTTTAGCCCTCTCTCAGGTGCCATGTAGTTATCCCAAAGCAAGATGAGGAATAAAATACTCTCAATTTTTTTTTTTTTTTCTTAGTTTAACAGAGGCCTTTGAGAGCCTTTCCGGCCCGCTGGGTCCTGCTGTGTTCTCACAGTGGTCACTTGCTTTGTTTTCTTGTCTGAGAGGCCTTTATGGGGCTACTGGGAGCCTAGTGAAAAAAAATACTTCTGGTTTGGAACGTATTTCATTTCAAGTGCAATCTGACATTGTTGCTGCTTTCTGGGTCAAACTGTATGGGGGATGAGGCTGCCGTTTTGAGACATTTGGTGTTTCTCAGCTCACGGAGGCCGTGTTCCCACCCTTATGCCCGGGCTCGTGTGTGTGCAAAAAAACACCCTTCTGTTGGTGTGACCATCTCGAAGTGCTGCCGCTGCTCAGCCCCCCTTGCTCCCTGCCTTCCTGTGAGCCTGCTCTCTCCTTCACGGAACGTCCCTTCTCCCTGCCCATGTACGCACAAGTGCGTCTGGGTCCTGCAGAGATGCCGGGCTGGAAGCCGACGGATGTTCTCCCAGACGATGGATTCTATCTCCAGAGGAGCCATTGCGCTGTGTTGCTTCAGCTGTTGGCTTGCTAGGGCCGGGTGGGTTGACAAAGAATCCCCCCCGACCCGGCTGGGGACCGGGCTGGCCCCAGCGACCCCGGGGTGAGGGGGGCCCTATGCAGCTGTGAATGCATTTGCACAGGCCCTTACTCTGTTGTCACTGATTCACGTAATGAAGGGTCCCTGGGTAGTCATTAACGGAGGTTGTTTCATAAACATTTCTTGTGCAGAAAATTTAGCCACGGAATTTATTCCATCGGATAAACAATATGCCAAGAATCATCTTTCTTCTTCTTTTTTTTTTTTTTTCCCCCTTCTTCTTTAAAGACCCGGTTAACAGATAGAAAAGGCTTAAGTCAGAGTGGACAGAATAATGCAAAAATATTCACTGTGAAGTTATGCATTCTTGAAAGTGCCCTCTGGTGTTGTGGCAGTGATTATTTTCCCACCGGTGATGAAACAAGCGTTTCCACGAAAGCCAGATTTTTCTGGTCATGAGTCCTATTTGTTTTGCTGATCTCTGGTGTATTTTCAGGTACATGGCTCACATCAGATAATTTATTTGAGTAAGCTTGTTCAGCAATTTTGCAAATCCAGTTCCAGGTAGCTTGTTTTCTTATTGCACAGTAGTATGAGAAACAGTGTTTTAAATTTTGCTAAGGTTTTAAGTGTATTAGAGCTCCATTCTGCAATTATGTGGAGACTTGTGTTGTGTGGGTTGTATCTTGAGGAGACACACCAGCAAAACCTCTGTTTGGAGACTGAGAAGGAGCTTTATGAAAGATGACATTTGACTACCAGATGCATTCAAAACCAGGGCTGCCGAGCATTGCCCCATCTGCTTTGAGTAGAGCAGCAGGGGGCTTTAATGCCTACGTATATATTATGTAGAGGGAGTCACTACATGTTTAATACAGGTCCTCATTAATTTTGTGTAGTCTGCTAGAGCTCTCTAGTTTAAGTATGAAGAAATAAAACTCGTAATGATCTCTTCTGTTTCCTCAGCTTGTGTTAGTTCCACAGGACCCCCACCAGGGTTTTCTGTCGCTTTTTTTTCTTCTTTTTTTTTTTTTTTTTTAAATATTTTAATGTTATAATTAGTAGCCTTCAGAAATCACATGAATGTTATTGTACCTGTGCAACAAGGATGTCAGGAAGGGGGCTGCAGGCAGCAGGCAACTCGAGGAAATTCTGTTCTTGCTGTGCTTCTTGAGAGTGCATGGCCAGCTGGTGCCAGGTGGGCTGCTGCTGGATGGAGTAGCCAAGGATGAGAAAAACAAGACTTCACTTTCTATGGGAAGGATCTATCGTCCTGGGCCTGCAGTCTCTGCAGGACAGCTGTCTCCTCTCCAGTGAGTGCCAGATTTTCATGGTTTGAAGGAGTAGCCAGCAATAAGCCCTTAGTACTCTCTCAGGGCTTTGGAAAAGTGTGTGTGAACAGCCCCTAAAGACTTGATAGCAGCCTCTGACATGCAAATGCAGTTCTCAGCACCTCATTTTCCGATGGATGCCAAAGCCTTTCCCAGCATGCATGCACTGGTTGTGCTGTAGTGTGGCATTCACATGCTTAGGTGTTAGTCACTTCTAGAGTCACTGGAATGAAAGAACCAACTGCAGAGCCTGACGTAATAAGAGATGTGCTTGTGAATTTTCTAACATTACAAATGGTAGCGAGAGTTTGAAACAGCCAGAGACACTTTTCCATCTTTCTGTATCTTTAAAAGTTGGAGTTTTTCCTTTTGATTCAGAACTCCAGGATGTATCTCTCAAATATTGATTTAAAGACCTAAATAATTTGTGTGATAGCTGAAGATGTTGTAGCCATTTATCACAGAATTTTTTTACTTATTGCTCAGTGCCCGTGGATATTGCTGTCACTGAGGCAGCAAAATTATTTCTGCTGTGAAAGACTTGGAGTTTGAAGCCTTTGGGTAGGACGCCAGAGTCAGGTTGTGAATTCTTATTTAAAATTAATTCCTAACCTCTAATAGCAGCAGAGGAGGAGGGGCATGATGGCTCCCAGAGCTCGGAGGACTAAGACCCATTCTGTGCTTCCTTGTTTGGATGTATGCTGGTAGAGGTACCAATGTTGCAAAGCCCAGGTGTTGAAAAATTGACTTCTTTTTACCTCCCACTTTGGGTAGTACCTGCAGAAGAAAGACTGTTTTTCAGTAGCATGCCTTCTGTGTAAATTGGCAGGGCAAAAACTGTAGATTTCCAGCTTTTAAAGTAAGTACAAAAACCCAGGTTTTTTTTTTTTTTTTTATGTGCTGTTACATTAAAATGCCATTCATAGTAATTATTTTCTGTAAGGTGAATCATGTAAAATCCAGGCAATTATTATCTATCCTAGGATGTAGCGTTATTTAAACCACTGCTGATTTAAATTAATATGCTGAGGATGAACTGTGGCAAGGGTGGCAAGGACAAGCATTCTCTTCTGCCATCTCAGCTACACAGATGGCAGTCCCTGGGCAGGAGTGGGATGGGAGAGGACAGTGTCCTACCCCCTGGCAGAAAACTGCTGCAGCTTCCTTGTCAGAGTCCTCATTTACTGGTTTAAACCTCTTCCTCTCCTCTCCTTTATAGGGAGAGACAAGCTTTCAGGCTTTGTCTGCTGAATGATCCAACTGATTTTTTTGGTAAGACAACTTATGTGAGTAGTGCTGCATGTCTGCAGATGTCAAAAAATACATGATGAAAGTAAGAGAGGAAAAAACCCAGGGAAATAGCATGAGTTGAAGTCCCATTTGCACACAATCAATGGGCAGAGGTATTAAATAAAATCGCACTGAAGCAACTTTAAAGAGATAGGCAAATGATCTTGACCAGCCTTATCAGGGGCTAACCTAAAAATTAGGCATAGTATAAGCTTACCCTAAGGTGAGCCTTTTGGTTTCTGTTCATACTGTGAAATGGGTATTTCATCATTCCCTTGTTATTCCTTTGTTTACATTTACATTCCCATGTTTTGTGAATGTAGGTCACAACCATAGACTATTTTGCACTGCTTTTAATAATGAAAAAATTCATGATGAACCTTGAGAAAAATGGCTCCCTGTGTGGTGAAGGTTACTGGTGATAAGCAAAAAAGGCACTTTGGTACCTTTTCTGGTGCAAGAATTTATCCCTTTATATTGAGAGGAAAATAGGGCATGAGGTGAATTTTTAAGGTCTTTATCGTGTCTGATGTCTTTAAATCTCTGATGCTGGTTGGCTGGAGTGCAAGTCAGTCCATTAAAGAAATGTCAAGTGTGATTTTGGAAGAGATATGTTTTAAAACAATACATGCATAAAAAATAGCATAAGGAATTTGCCTCTGGGCTGCTGTGAGGGTGACACATTAATTGTCACAGATGAAGAGGTAGACCCCCCTCAGAGCTCATGATTTCACTGTTCATGATTTATTAGTCTTGCCACGCATTACAGGGGGACATGTGCTATTCTCATAGCTTTTAAAATATTTTCTGTCTTATCTAAATATTTCAGTAACAAACTTGTAACTTTCTAAGATCTACTGGTGCCTCTGTGTTACTCACACCAAACTGTATTTTCATTTGGTTTAGCTTGGTGGTTCTTTCCTTCCCCTCCCCCTCCTCAGAACCGTTGTTTTATGATGTATATTGATTTATTTTTTTTTCTCCTCTCTGTCAGGATGTACTGAAATGCAGACAGTTAAACCACTGGTTCTTGTATAGTACATAATAAATCATATCTTGTCTATTTTTCTCCTTTATACTTCCTGTTCAGTTTGTTCAATTCAGTTCTGTAGTGAGATCAGCTAGATGCTGCTGTTGCAGCAGAAGCAAGACGGTGATGCTGTGGCAAGCACTGCCCCTCCTCCCCCAAGTGTTTATCGCAGCTCAGTTGGTTTCTTTGCCAGTATTCATCTTGGTCTGCACATGCATTCCGCCCCCCCCCCCCCCCCCCAAGCATGTTTTGCTTTTTAGCTGAGAAGTTCTGCTCTGGTCCTGATGGTGATGATGACCCTCACCTATCCCCCCTCCCCCAAGCATGTTTTGCTTTTTAGCTGAGAAGTTCTGCTCTGGTCCTGATGGTGATGATGACCCTCACCTATGAGTTTACAGGCAGAACAAGTGATGTTATAGAAAAAAAACAAATTAAGATCTTTCACATGGCCCTTCTCTCCAAGCCTTGAAAATGACTGCCTGGAAATATTTCCCTGCCTCCTCCAGGCATTTCTGTCCAAATTCTACCATTATGGCAGAATGTTTTGAATTTTATATCTGCAGGGTACAAAGAAAACACAACAGAAAAACATAAGAATCCATTACCTGTGCCTCCAGAACAAAACTTTGAATTTTTCTTGTTGCAATAAGATATTTTTTCTTGTTGCAATAAGATATCTTTTCTTGTTAATGTACTGAATGGGGGTGTGACATGATTTTTTCACTCATAAGATCAGCTGTGACTGAAATCCTTTTATTAACTCTTTACATGAATTCTTTCCCCTACATCACCAGACTTGGAGTCGATCAAGATTGTGGTAGATTTTCAGAAATTATTGATCACCGACAGGCACGCCATAATAATTTTGTTCCCTCTGGAAGCACTGAAGTGCAATCTGAAATATCTTTCTATATAATGTATTGATTATTATATGTACTGAATGACAATGCAATTCATCAGCTTCAGAAGCAGAGCCTAAAATGTAATGTTATCTCATTTAAAAAAGCATGCCACAGATTCTAAATACCATCATCAGGTTTATCTGGTGATCTTGTGTCACTATGAAAGTGTGAGCATCTCTGGGCTTGTATGGTTGTGTGTGTGGGAAGTACCTCATGAACGTGTTGCCCAGTTGAATTGTGAACAGCAGCGCAGAAGATGATGTTGAGGGCTCTATGAGCATGACTGTGACTGTTCTTCTGCCCTGGGCTTGGGAACAGGATGTGAGCATCTGCAGAGGAGGGCAAGTGCCTGACTGGGGGATGTGCTGGAGCTCAAGTGAAGAGGGCTGAGATTTTATGATCTTTTGCTGTTGGGATAGCACGGATGGGGAGGACATAGGGGAGCAGCATGTTTTTCAGAACTTTGACTGCCTGTCTTTGGGAAAGATGTTCCCAGGGAGTGCTTCTTGTAAGTGCTACCTCCTATTTATGCCTGAACGTATTTGTGTATGCCTTTTTGAGAAGTTATTGTTCCTGCCTTTAAAGAGGGTTCTCAGTCTACAATGTGGTCAAAAGGGGTGGAAGAGCAGGTCTATGCCAGAATAAACTTGCCCACCCTTGTCTCCCGATCAGTACCTTGTATATCCATCAGCTCCCAGAAGGGAGAGGGGAATGTGCTACAGGCTGAATGTTAATCTTGTGGCCTGAGCTTGTCCAAGAAACTCTGCCTTTTGTCTGCTAGTGATTTATTCCTTCATTTCAGTAGCCTTAACGCTGTGTTGGTATTTGCAGGAGAATGTGTGTGTATGTTCGTTTAATGTCTTGGCTGTGTAAACTTTTTACCTCTTTGCCAGAGTTTAAAAATTAATGGTGCAATTTTTAATTGGTAATGCCTTCCAATAGTCAATTAAAAAGCCATCAGGAT
The DNA here is from genome assembly GCF_000747805.2 of Chaetura pelagica. Lineage (NCBI taxonomy): Eukaryota > Metazoa > Chordata > Aves > Apodiformes > Apodidae > Chaetura > Chaetura pelagica. The sequence continues at coordinate 819,840 of NW_009954492.1, forward strand.
TGGACTTTAAGAATATTTCATGTTTTTGAGACAGTTCCTGGGGATCCAAACTTGCCTTGTCTTAGAAATTGCCTGCAAAGCTGCATTGTCTGTGTGTTATCTCTAAGATAAACTTATTTATTTTATATGTTAGTCTTCTGAAAGAGGAAGCCCATAACAACAGTTTTGTGTCTGGACGTGTGGAGAGTGGCAAATGATGTAATAATGTAATTTCCTGATGGTGCAGCTTCCCGAAAAGCTGAGTCTGACATGGGCATATTGCTTGTGACTGACTAATCAATGATCGATTTTAGTCCCTTCATTGATTTTTTTTTTTCTTTTTTTTTCAGTCACAAGTTTGCAGTTTTGTCCTTTTTCCAGTTTTTTTTTTCTTCTAGTCAATTATGATCATTCATATTGCATAGTTTCAGTCATTCTTATCCTATTAATTTAGTGTAGTGGATTTATAGAAATTCTGACTTTCTTCAGATACATAAACTTAGCTTTATTTGCCCCAAAGCTGCAATATGATTCCACTTTATTTCTGCTTTTTTATGACTTTTCAATGTTTTGTCTAACTTTTTTCTTATCAGATAAAACATAAATAAGTTTGATTTATAAAGCCAAATTTTTGAAAGGCTGGTATATTCCAGGAACATTCAAAAGATGCCATGAGGCAATACTAGTCTCCATTTCTAAAGATGAGACTTTTTCCTTTTTGCACTCAGTAGAGGGACTGGATGGTGGACTTGATGGCCTGTGTGTTTTGCTATTTGAACTGGAATTTCTTTACTTTCTTCAATTTTCCCACGTTGTTTTTTTTTTCTCCTATGGATTACTTTGAACACAGTAAGTGTATTTCATGCTGTAAATGAATCGGAGATGATTCAGCGTCACAAACACTGTCATAGCATAAGAACAGAAAAATAACTGGAACCAGGCTGGATAATATTGACTGTTTAGAGGAGACTTTTTCATTGACACTGTCAGAAAAGGCAGAAAGTTTTTTGAAGGTTATGAAGAAGGTACCTCCAGCATAAAAAAAATTAAAATTGAGATGTGCTTGCGAAATAGCTTAAAAACATGAAATTGAATAAAAACATGAAATAAAATCTAGGCAATTGTAAAAAATGGCCAGAAAAGCTGTCTTTATCAGTAAATTAAATATATTAGGTAAGTAATTCTACAGCTGGCTCACAATTGCATATCAGGATGCTACCAACCACTTCAGTTTACCTTGATTTCTAAGACAACACAAAATACAGCACTCCATGATATGCAGATGCTTGCACTTTAATATTGCTTATATTGTCCATTAGGAGTTACATTGAGTAAAACTGATTTTCCATTACAGAGCATTTTCTAATCTAAATAAAACTCATTAGTTGATGCCACATTGAGCATAACATGTTTTCTAAGCTTTTAAAACAAATCTGCAGCACTTGTTTATGCCTGACGCGTCTGTGTAGAGAGAGTGCATTAGCAGCATTGAGGCCTCCTTATGACCTTGCATTAATCACAAGTTTTTATTCTTGAGTGGCAAAAGATGGTGATCCATAACACTGGCAGAGATTGACATGAGCTTCAGGTTTCTGTCTGTGGTTTATGCCAGGTTAATGTAGTGTTAACCAAACTATTCAGGAAATCTGCTCTGACCAAAGTAATCTTCACTTACATGCTTAATTTTAGCACTATGTGCCCAGTTTTACTTCTATGGCAATGCTCTTATTAGAGGGCTTAAATCTTTAACTTAGCAAACCCAAATGTGTTTCCCATCTTGTGTGTTGTTATTTATAGGCATTGGGAATCATTGTCATGAACAGAGATACGGTTTTGCTGGAACTTTGCAAACTTAAAGGTAGCTCTTGCCACACAGAGTTTGCAGGGTAAATATTATTGCTGCATTTGCAGCTGCTTGGGAGTTTGCCAGGAAGGGGTTATAGCGTATGCATGCAGAGGGGCTTCTTGGAGAGTTTAGCTTTCTGCAAATAACATACTCCTCTCATAAACACTCTGTGCAAACCAGTGTTTACTGTAGCAATCCCCCTCTCCCCCCTCATCCACCATCATAGAAGTATGCTAACATCCCCCTCCTCCAAGGAACCAGCGCACAATAAATAATAAAAAACTTGATCAAAATTAGTGCTTGTTTTGAACTATCTGCTATGCATTTTTTTGGCTAGTTTGTTTCTGTCTCTTTCTGTTTGCTAGAAAGCTCAGGGGGTAGCTTGTAATGAAGCAGTGCACTCAAAAATTTGCAAGCAAGGAGAAAGCCTTGCTGCATTCTAAGTTGCAGTGTCACAGTTTCCCAGATTGCAGCAGGGTGCTGGTCTGCCAAGGCAGTACCTGCAGGGCGTCATGGGGCAGGCTGGCATTATTATCATCATCCTGGCTAGTATCTTAGCCTTTCACAGGGCTTACTCTGACTTGGAACAGCTGTGGGCTTTGTTGGTGTCTTGTCCTTTTGGGTTTCCTGTGCTGCTCTCTTCTCCTGCAGCTTCAGGAGCTGAGTGTTTCAGGCTTGGGGAGAGGTGGCAGAAGTTTGCAGGGAGGCAAGACACACGCTTGTAAAACTTGCATTTGAAAATAGGACCAGATTATTATTATGTTATTAATGGTAATATAAGTATTATATATCAATTTGGAAAGATTTGTGAACTATTTTCTCAAGGAGATGGGAGATGTCTTTGTGTTACATGAACTCAACAATAGTTCCAGTTCATCACTAGCTGCAGTGCTCTTCATAGTGTTAGAGGATAACAGAAAGTGTTCTGTGGAAGCACTGCTTTTTTTGGTTTTTATCTTTAAAAATAGAGTAAGAGGATTTAAGGGGTGGAGGGAAAAAAAGCCCTATATAAGTAAGGCAAAGTAAGCTGTGTTATCCCAGGAATCACGATTTGGTTTAGAGCACCTGCTGTTACCCATTCTGTATTCTAGCTAAGTGTTGAGGAAGGCCTGCAGGGTGAGGAGCCACAAAATGGAAATGTTTTAAGCTATGGCTGTTTGTTCAACTGAAATTTATCTTTCGCAAAGGTAGAGAATGTTATTTTTTTATGAAACACAGCTGCATCATTAAACTGATCATCAGCCTTAGTAGGTAAGTAAAGCCATGTATAACATGTAGCACATAGAGAAGAACAAATAACATACTGAGTTAGATTAGTTTGATGATGCCATTACTTTTCTTGCTGCTACCCAGCTTGTGACCCATTTTTAAAGACTCAGCTGCTAGAATGGTTATTGTAAAGATGAAAATGTTATCATTTTTGTCTAGAACTATGCTAACAAAATTTTCATTAAAAATCTGTTACCTTCTGCATGTCTTTTAGACACTGTGCTCTAAGATGTCAAGGGCAGAAAGAGAGGATATGAGAGAGGTGAGGAGAGAATATGAAATGTTAAATTAAGGTGATACGTTTCTGAACGAAGAAACCCTTCAGTCTAATGGGAAGGCGTGGAGGGCCAATACCTTTGTCTAATATGAACCATAATTGAGGACTAAGTCATCAGATTTATTTATTTAATCTCTTTTTCTCTGAGGATGAGTTTACTAACTTGTATTACATCTATTTTAAAACTATATTTTTTCGTTTTGGGGCACGGGCGTTTTATGTGTACACTAAGAGGCAAGAAAGGCAAGAGATCAGGAACAAGCAGAGCTGAGTCTGCCTGAGCACATTACATTCCCATAGAGGTTTTGCATCCTTTGTGGCAGGCTTGAAGCTGAACCATTTTACTTGAAGAGCAGAAATTATATGGGTGGCATTTGGTTTTGCTTTGAGACTTGGCTGCACTTTATTCAGCTTGTTTCCTACCTCTGCTTTTGGTTTCTGGACCAAGTACAGCACCAGTCTGAATTCTTACATATTCTTACATATTCTGTTCTCTATTATAATTTCTGCCTTCCGAATCCCTTTGCTTCCTTTGCAAAATTCATCAATGTAAAGCTATTTTTACTGAAAAATAGTAATGGTGCTGAACAGATAATATGAACTTAGACTCCTGTATTAGGCTAGTACTGTGATACAAAAGCTTTCACAGATGACAAATAGTCATCTTTTTACCAAACATGCATTTGCTTCCTATTCTATTTTACCAACCAGTTGGAGCTCGAGTTTCAATGTAGTAGAAGACAGGTCTTTAATTTCCAAATATTTGATGGTGTTTCTGTATCTTAACTGTGGTGTACTGCAGCTTTTCATATTGACAGCTTACTGTTTTGTGTAAGTTAATGGGGGAAACCTACATACTTTGGCAACTCAGAAAAAAGGTAAATTGTGTTTTGACATTTGTAAAGACTTTGAAAGATACTTTGGAGTGTGGTGAATTATAATGACTGAGATGGCTAAGGCAGCTCGTACCTCAGCTGATTGCTTCACACTCTGTGCCTTCCACCCTAGGAATACAACTATTGTTGGTTTGTAGTTATCTGTTATTTTAAAATTGCCTCTGCAACTCTGAATGCAATGTATGAACTGAGGTTTTCTGCCTGGGGAAGTAGAAGTCGGGGGATGTCAAAGTTGCTTGTATCACCCTAAAGCTAAATGAGACTAATTTTTAGTGTGATTTGGTGGTCTTTCACAATTGTGAGTCTGCATGCATATTGTGTATGTGTGTAATCAGAAGCATCAAGTTATGGTCTTATTTCTATTCAGAAACACTAGTGCTGTGGCAATTTTTATATTACCGATTTTAAAATCGGTATCTTGAGGTTTTGTTATATTCAAGGGAAGGTGGTTGTCTCATGGGGGTAATAAATCTGGTGAGAACCCAGTGTATGGCCATCCTGCATTTAACATAGTCTGCTATTTTTGTAATTTCCACATCTTGCTGCTTGAAAAAATAATTTATAACTTTTTTTTTTTTTTTCTCAGTACCATAAAGGAGCATTTCCATTTTTCATGGTCTAGTTAATGAAGGAAACACATTCTTTCCCACTAAAATAATTGCTAAATATCCCTAGTGTCCTGATATTAAGATCACGATGCTTAACTGACTATGAGAGTAGGACAGAACTTGTCACTCCTAGTTGAAAATTTGAGTTTGAGCATCAGCATTCATCTCTGTGGAGATCTCAAAAGAAGCTGCTAAACTTCTTGTTTGCTAAACTTTTCTGTAACCATATTGCACAGTGAGAGATAATTATGATTTCTTAAAAATAAATATGTGAGCCCATAATATATGTGATTTCTAGTTAAAAAGAAAAAAATTGTGGAGATTCTTCTATGCCCTGAAGCAGAAAGTATTGCGTAGGCTGAGGCTCCTAAATGTGGAAAATGAAGGCAGAGTGAAAATTAGACCAGCTCCCAATAGTTTGCTCATGCTTTTACCAACTTTTTTTTTTTTAACATCTCTAAATTCTAAGTGTGAACATATTTTATTTAACAACATGTGACAGAAGGCATAGGCTTTTCTTTCCATTTTCTAACAACCCACACTTTTCATATGCTAGTGGATATTAGTATGGAGTGTGGTTCCCACCATAGGAAAATAATTCCCAGCAGTGTTTGATGAGAAGTGGGAAGAAAGGATCCAGATTTGTGTTCTGTTTTAGTTGAGGTACTGAGTATTTAAGCAAATGCAAGGAGGGAAATTAAAATGAGTGTAATTTTTTTCAAGTCATCAAAGTATCTCTGATTTATCCCATATAGTGATCCATAGTGGAATCTGTGCTTTGTAGTCAGTGTTACAAAGTGCAGTCATTCATTGCCATGTTAATGTTTTAGTTTGTCTCAGGAACTTAGTTCTGGAGTGCAGCCAGAGCACTGGAAATTAGGGCTGATCATGCCCACATTGGTCTATGTTGAGGTGCAATCCTGGGAGCACAAATTGGATTCATTACAGATAACACCAAGCCAGAAGGTTCACATTCAGAGTGTACTTACAGTACTTTCTGTCCCAGGCCCCTCTCCATCACAGAGACATATTGGAGCTGGTCTGAAATAAAACTCCTGAAATGTGCATTTTGGAAATGTTGAGTCCTTAATACCAACTATATTGCTCTACTTGTTTGCTTCTAGTGGGAAGCTTGATATGATAATACAGGTGAAGCTAGGAGGCCTTTTGAGTGTCTTAGAAAAGGAGTAAGAGAAGTGGTATAGAATGGGATTTCTTTTCTATCTTGGGTGGACTCTCTGGAAAAATTTGTTTCTAGACTTCATGTAGATGTTTGTAAAGTTGTATCAGTGACTCACTTGGAATACTCCTTTGGTTTTGGGTAACAGTACTTAAATTACACAACACTTATTTTATTTTATATCGCTAGATTGTGAAGTATCTGGAATTCCTCTCAGTGAATTTTGGCAGTTGCCAGCTGGCTTCTCTTACATGATGGTGGATAGAATGTGTTTTACTTCTGACTTCTTTCTTTTTTAAAGTTAATTACTAAAATGAGTAGTTTAAAATTTAACACCATAGCTGCTACAGTAATGCAGATAAAGCACCAAATATTCATTATTAACCACCACTTAAGCATAGTTAGCATTTCTCTTGCTTTGCTATTAGGTAAGACTTCCATGCAAAGCCTGCCTTAAATACTTTCTTTTATCAGTTGTTTCACAGCCTTCCAGTTACGAGCTTTTCTTTTTGTTGGTCTTGTGACTCCAGGTACCCTTATATACACAAGTGTACTTCTGTTGGGCTCCTGACCCTACCTGGGGGTCATGAGCCCTTGTTTGTGGCTTGCTGCATTAGAACAATTTGGAAGAGTTGTCTTATGCTAATGCTTTAGGAGGCGAATGCAAATAACTGTCAAGAAAGCAGTGAAAGAGATTAATCATGCAGAGGGCTGAGTTTCTCCAGAATAAAACTGTAAAAAAAATGGAGATAACTCATACATGTTCAGTATTGTAGGAATAACTTCTGTTCCACTCCCCACTGATGAAAAACAAAATACCCTCCCCACCCTGTATGAAATATATTTTTGAAAGTACATAAAAATCAATACCATTAATTTATGCAAATTCTTGTATTTTCTTTGGAAAGTAAAATAAAGGCTCTAAAGTGAACATCATGTGACAAACCATTCCCCCTCACTCTTACCCAGCTCTACTACCCTTTCAAAGATAGAGATGCTGTCTCACATGGAGAACTTGTGTGAAAGTTCAGCCTGGAAGGACTTGTTTTATAGTCCTTAGACAGTGGTTTCTAATGAAGATAGGGATGACATTGCCTTTTTAATGTCACAAGTGTAATTCTTCTGTCTTTTTGAAGGAAGAAAGTTGGGTATATTGTTCTAACATCTAGTTTTCTTCATGTCTTTCATACCACAGTAGGGACTGAGTGAGTCCAGCTCTCTTGGTCTGCAGGTGTAGTTTAGCCCTGTTCTGGATTAATTTATGCTGTATGTACTCAGTTCATTTAAATTAATGAAGTTTTGTTACTTGAGAAAGATGACTGTGTTGTTGTCTAGGGAAAAACAGAAGAATTAATGCTGATTCAGGTTGGTGATGCTGCCTGTGTTATTTCATGTCTCCAGTCTTCCAGGTGGTTTGAGGCATCCAATTAGTGAAATACAGAAGTAGTATTAGAAATACAAGGGGCCTTTTTAGCTTTTCATGATTCTAAATGCCTTACTGTGATGGCAGCACTTTTAAGGAGGAAAAGAACCCCTATCGACCTCATACCTGACTATATAACATTTGCAAGCAGCCTAGGGTGGTGTCCTTTTTGTCTTTATTAGTATCAGTCCTTGTGGTCTATCAACAAGGAGGTTTCCCAGCATTCAGACATGATTTGGTTCATAGGAAATATGTCTGAATACCAGTCAACATCAGCATGTCCTCTGCAGAGACAGCTTCCAGGCCCTCTGGTTGGCAAACAAAATGTGCAATGAAGGTCTGCAGTTCTGTGAACGTGTCTGAGACCCCTGGCTTATGTGCCTGGCTGTGTTGGTGGCACTGCTGGGCAGGCTTTGCTGTAGGTCTTACAGATGTGGATGAAGGCCCATGCTTCCTTTTCCAGAGGAGCATGCATCTCTGTACAGTCACCCTACTCCCCACTGTACCCTTGGACTGACAAAGTATCTTAGCACAAAGGGCAGGGAGAGCACCCCCCTCCTTGGTCATTACATCTGATAGTTTTGGGTGCAGGTTGGTTGACTGCCATCAGTAGTGGCTCAATACTGTTGAGGAAAGGAATGCACCCATGAAAGCAAAAGTGGCAGTGAAAGAGACGGTTCAGGATAGTGCTGGGAGGCACTGCCTCCAAAGATCTCTGACTGTATGTTACATGGACGTAGGGCTACATTTTTTTGTTGAGGATCACCCATGTTGGTAACGTGTTGAATTGCTGTAGTTTCTGTTCAATCTCTCATAATATTCAGTGATACTGGTGTACATCAAGGGTCTCCCTTGTGCTTGTTACTCTTTTAAAGACAGGATTCTTGGATTAAATCTCTCCTTCATCCTTCTATAACTTGGTAGACTTCTCCAAGCCAACTGTTGAAGTGCATATGCTCTTTTGTGGCTGTTGTCTCACCACAGAGATCCAGTGAGTGCCAGGCCCACTGACTGGTGCTAGTTTGCTTTATAAGTTTTCTCTATGGAGAAGGTCAGGCTGAAGATGTATCTTTAATTCTTAGGAGGGTGACATTAGGATCCACTCTGCCTCACACAACTGTGAGGCCACCTTGCTTTCCAAAAGTAAACTCAGTTCTTTGAGGTTCTTCCTGTTGCAGAGTCCCAACGTGCTCTTTAGTCTTGCTTTCCACCTCCTCAACAACTAAGGTGTGAACTGCAAGAGGAGGCAGAGGGACAGACCTGTGTTTTGTTTCCTTGTGAAAAAGCATGAAGGAAGGTCATCAGTAGTCAGGCACACCCGAAACAGGGCCCGAGCTTATGCTGCTTGGAAGCTGAATACTGTGTGGTACATGACTGGCATTTGAGTTCAGTATTGAGAGATTTTCCTTTAACAGCTCCAAATTCATCAGGTTTATAGGACTTCAGAGTAGTTAAAATGTCTCCTAGGGAAAATATTAGCACTTAAGGGCTTGTGGTCTTGAGCGCTACTGTAGAGTATCTGTGTTGCAGTGCATGAGGTGTAGGGTGCTATTCAGTGAATGTCTTCACAGTTACTGAACACTTTGATTGGGTGCTTGCTTGTTCTGTCACTGTATGGTTTTTAACAATGTTTGATTTAAATTTTACTTCGTTAGACTGGCTTTGCAAACCTCTAATAATTTTCAGTATAACCTTTTAAAATTAGAGGACAATTCTAGCTGTGGAAAATAAAGCACATTGCTATGACTGCCTATCCCACCATCCTGCTAGTATATTAACTTGGGTGAAATTGAAGTACTTCAGCTGCTAAATGCAGCTAACCACTGCTAGAAGAGAGGGAACAAGCCTGTTGAGATGCAACATCAGCCTTGCTAGCTTTATGCTTCCCACAGTTCATATTTCTCTTTTTTCATTAAGCAGAAAACAATTAGTCAAATATTCTTTTCTGCCTTGAGAATTGTTTTACCATAGGCTAAAATTTCTGTGCTTTCAGGCAAATAATACGTTGTATCCAAAGCCTCCATTCTGAGACAGACCTGCTGAAGAGAAAAAAGCTTTCTTGTGGAGCTCTCATCAATTCTTTGATACATAACTGCACTGGCTTGTAGTGGGAGTTGTGTTTGGTAGAAGTTAAATGAACTGCAGTAAGTCAGTGCATTACACTAATAAGAAATTAATGACAGTAGTTTCTTCCATGTTTGGAAGACTGCAAATACTGCATCTTTGACACACTGAAATACAATGCCAGTGTGTTGACAGGGAACAATGTAATTAGCATTTTCAGTAGCTAATGAATGAACACATTATTTTTACAGTCTGTGGATAAGTTCATGGAATGTGTTTGTTTTCTAACTTAATTTCCATGCACTCTCCCGAACTAAGAAATAATATTTTAAAAATGTATTTAATTGTCAATGGAAACTCCTAGTATTCTGAATTTGAGAAGAAACTGCATTTTTTAATACTACCTGCATTATTGGTAAGGGAGTTGTTTTCAATGCACACTGAACTTCTGAGTAGACTTTTGAGGATTTAAACATGACAACATTTTGTGAAGATATTTAAGAAACACTTTGCTTAGTCCAAGCTAGTTTTATCTTCTAATAGAGACCCTCTGAGGCTCCTCTGGCATTCATGTAGGCCTTTTGGAAGGGAAAAATATAGTTTAATTATTTTGGAGTTTCTGGCAAATGATCTGTGTAGTCAGTTATGGGAAAAATGGGCTGCCAGTAGCCTAATGAAATACTGGGTAACATTTACCTTCATTCACAGGGAAGACCAGAATTGTCTATCAAATGAATTTTATCTGAGGCTAAATGACAATTTAGGCAATTTCAGTTAATGGATCAAGGTGATAATTGCATGGATTGGTTACAAATCTTGCATGTGAATAGGAGCTTGCTTTTCTTCATTAAAAAGCAGCAGCAGAAACAAAATAATAGTATGTGTGGCATATATAAATATGCCAGTTAAATAGAATATTGTCTGTAGAATCTATTGGTATTTCCTCTATCTGCCTCTGTAAGACTTTCTTGGCAGAGGATTAAAAGGATGAAAGAATTGCTTTATGGACTTAAGGTTCATATTCTATCTTCTGAGAGCAATTAATTCCTTAATAGTGGGAAATGAAGCATATGACATTTAATTTTTATAAAGGCATGTTCTTGTTTTAAGTAGTGTTACTGGTGGTTACTTAAAATAGACACCTGATATAACATGAGATAGAGATAGGCAGAAAACTTTCTCCTTTTTGCCATCAGTTGTCTTGACAAAATATAATACTGTAGAGATACTAAAATAGTTAAAAATGGAGCTTGACATTTTTGCTTGTATTTCCAGAAAAGCTGGAAATGCAAGTAATAAACATCTGTGCTCACTTTTCCCCTTCACTTTGTGAATATATTAGGCTGTAAGATGTGGGCTAGTCTATGCCCAGTCAAGGCAATTTAATTTGTGTGTTCTTGTGCAGAAAGCTAACGTCTTCCCAGAACATGAAAATTAAATTTAATAGATAAGAGGCTATGAGGACTGTCCATTGAGAAGCCTGTGTTTTTGAGTTCTAGTTTTGCTTCTCTTTTGCAGTGTTGCTGTGGTGAGCATGAAATACCTGTTTGTTAGCCTTCAGTAGTGATAGCTGCATTTTCCCAGGACTGCCTATGTGGTTTGTGGGTGAGGGGAGATTTTGATGTATTTAGAGCCAAACCTCTGGAAATCCCTGAAGGCTGAGGCTGGATCATTGAGCTCGTCTGGGAGCTTGTGAAGTGTATGCTGCACCTACTGACATGCTCTTTGGGCACCGAATAGGGCTTCCTATTTGGTGAGAACTCGCACGTAAGCTGGAGCTTCTGCTGCTTTTACCCTGTCCCACACAATAGTAGTCCCAGTGGTACCTCATTTCCTGGCAAGCAGGAGACAGGAGAAACAGCTTATCACTCATGCCAGGACATCGCTAGTGTTGCTAGGAACACTAATCAAATAAAGTTCAAGGTTTCATACTGATGCAACCAATGCAGTACATGTGGCTTAGATTGAGGGGGAAGGTTGAATTTTTTTTTTGGGCCTGGTTATCCAAACACTTCCTCTGTTCTTATCATTCTGACTTCTCTTGTGCCAGTGTCTTTCCCCGTGGACACAGATCTCTTGCTGTTCTGTTGACATTTTCATGACGGGTTGGGTGTGCTCTCTAACAAGGGGAGATAAAGCTGGATGGTTTGTGTTAGTGTATTGCTACCAGATGTGACATCCAGCAGCTGCACAATAGCATCCAGAAATCTGAGGGTGGAGTAGTGTATCAAAGACTCCTCCTTCTTTCTGCTCTTCCTCTGCAAGTAGCAACTGGTGGTGTTTGCTGGGTTGTGTGTGTATGGGGTTGACTGTGATCCTTATTCTTTCTCATAGTAGCTTGTTGGAGGCTGTGTTGTGTGGCTGTGTGGGGTATTTGTGTGTCTCCATTTGAGGTAGTTAAGGTGGTGGGGTGGAATTTAATCACAGTCCTAGGATCAGCTTATATGTGTTAATATTGTTTATGATGTAAACAGAGGGCAGATAAGTAAGACACTGATTTGTTTGCTTGAGGCTTTCAGACTGCAGAAGTTAGTGGTTGGTCCATTTCCTTTAATAGCAAATCAGTTTTCTGTTGATGATCTGGATTAAATGAAAATAATATTGCAACATTAGCAAAGGAATAGCTATGCTTTTCATAAAAAAATGATGTTATTAGGGAAGGGGAAAAAATTACTCTTCTGTTATAGCTGATTTGAATGCCATAGAATAATTAGTATAATTAGGAGAAAGATGCACAAGACCTTATCTAATAAGATGGAAAAAAGAATGTGAACTTGGAATGTCCTTATTGCACAACATGTGCAATGGGCAGTATGGTGTCAAAGCAAGAGTCTTAACTGTAAGAGTTATGCCATTGCAGTGAAAAAAGAAGTGATGGACACTCTTCTGCTAGCCCTAGGAGTATCAATCTGTATTCAGTGATAGGTATTCACAACTGGTTTATCCACTTGGGTTTCTGCATGTTGACTTAATGCAGTGTTTTGTTTTGGAATCTATACTCAAGATTGTTTTAAGATAAATGACCATAAAATGATCCCCTCTTCATGTAATTTTTCCTACATCGAGTAGTACAAACTCAGAAAACTGAGCAGCAAATCTGTGCTTCTAAGGAAATGTAGAAAAGTTTAGGTTTTAAAAAAACCCTACAACACCCCCAAAATAGAAGCCTCTCTGCCACAGTCACTCACAAGAACTTAACTCTGGTCTGGAGTGTGATCAAACAGTGATCAATATGTGACCAATGTATTTCAGTATTTATGCTACTCAGCTAAACATTTTTTCCTAACATGTAATTATATGTATTTAGTTGCTGTAGCAGAGTAAATGTTGATTTGGTACATTCCTATATTAAATTTAAATAGTGAGAAGTAATTTTTTTTTGTATACTCTGCCTTCAGAATCTACTGAAAGAATGTGTTTTAGATGTGCTTAACAAGGTGAGAATGTCAACACACATGCTTGAAATGGGAAATGTGTTGCAGAGTTGATATTCTTTTTTTTTTTCTTTTCTTTTCTTTTTTTTTTTTTAAATTTACTAGTGGAAAGGACTGCCTAAATGGTTGTTGATTATATGCAGTAAGAGTTGTCAACAGTTAAGCATCACATTTAGCTGCATTTCTCTTCAGTGAAGTTTTCATCACTTTCATCCTGCTCCAACTTGAGGCAGTGGTTTGAGTGATGGTATCACACCTGGGAATGTCAACCAACTAATGCAGATTTAGAAGGTGCTGGGTGCTGCTGGTTGTTACACCCTCTCCCAGGGGCACTGCAGAGAGACAAGGGCTTGTGAATGCATCTGAATGTGAATGCACTGAACCGTCTCAGTGCAGGGTCCAGTGTCTTCAGTTTGAACAGCAGCTGATGGTGATGAAGCACACATGCAGCTGTTCCAAGGGCTTGGCTGGCTGCTCAGGCAAATATTAACAGGCAAGAAAGGAATAGGAGAGTGGGAGAGATCCTAAGCCTTAAACGACTGCAGCTGTTTGAGGGCATGTCAAAAGCTCTTAAAGGCCACTGCAGTGGGTGGTGTGCCTATGAGTTGGTAGCTCATGTTCTTTAAGCATCCCCTGTATGGAGTGTTCCAGAGGTCCAAAGCTGGAGGCCTAAAGGATATGATGTGCGATGTGGACACTCTTCAATTTCTTTGTCACCAAACAAAGACCATGGTGAGACTTTGGCCGAACATTGAGGAGAGTGACCAGAGGGGGGGCTAAAGCAGGCAGAGCAAGGCTCATTTAGAAAATGGGATTGTAAATGCTCCTCAGCCCTCTCACTGTGTGTGGTCACAAATTGCTAGACAGTTATGTCAGAGGGAGAAAGAAGAGTTTTGTGTTTAAGGCACCAGGCTGGTGTCAGGAGATCTAGTTTAACTACTGTAAATGTCCTGATTTTCTTGATATTCCATGCTTCTGTGTTCCCTTACGGAACAGAGGTGATCACGCTTCTTCCCTTCCTTGCCTGCTTTGTCAGTTCTCTGGGGCAGGGAGTGTTCATTGATTGCCTTGTCTGTGGGACAACAGGGCTGTTGTGATCAGTAAGTGCTGTATTCCTACCTAACAACATGGGGTAAAGAGAAGTGTCACCTCCAGTGCAGGTACAGAAACATGTGCAGCCTGGGGAGGAAGCAGGAGCTAGGACTGGTAATTGCTGTGACTCTACTGGAATAACTGCAAGGTGATGGAGCAGCATGCAGGACTGAGGTGCTATGGTGGACAGATGCAGGTTCTTCAGGTCAGATAGGAAGAGAAGATGAGGACTGTGAAGGGTTGCCTGTCAGTGAAGGAGCAGTTTGAATTTATGGAGCAATTCTGAGGGACAGATGACAGGCAGGTAGAGAGCTTGTGGATCATAATCTGGTGGGATAGGGAAGTAAAGGGGACATCATGGTTGAGAGTTGCTTACATTGCACCTGATGAGGATGAGGAAGAAGACAATTTGAGGAAGTTTCTCGTTCACAGCCTGTGGTTCTTATGGGTAATTTGAAGGTCTTTGACATCTACTGAATGACATAGTTGGATGTAAGTTAGACTGGACATTTCTTGAGAATATCAGGATTAACTTCTTGATATAGGCCTTGGAGGTGTCAAACAGGTATGACACATGATTACATCTATTCACAAAGAAGGCAGAAGTGATTGTGAGGTGACAATGGCAGCCCTGGCTGTACCCACCACGAAATAGAGGAGTTCAAGATCCTTAGGGGAGTAAGAAATGCAAGTAGCAGGGTGACAGACCCTGGGCTTCAGGCAAGAGTGATTTAGTTTATTCAGGCAACTGGCACCAGACACATTGAAGTTCTAAACTACAAAAGAGGTCATGAAAGCTGGACAGCCCTTGAAGGACAATCTCTTCCAAGTGAAGGAGCAGTCCTTACTTTGGGAAAACTAGCAGATGTATTGGGAGACCAGACTGGCTAGGCAGGAAGCACATGATGGAGTTCCAATGCAAAAAGGTTACATAGAGGAGGAAGCAGTGACAGAGGAATTTAGAAACATTGTCCAATTGTACAGGGCTGGTGTTAAAACAGCTCACCTAGTGTTAACGGGTGCAAGTTGTGTTAAGGGCCACTAGAAGAGTTTCTATCACACTAGTAGGAAAAGGCTGAATGAGGAAAGTGTGGGCCTGCTGCTGAATGGGATGAGTGAACTAGTGGCAGTGGGCACGTGTATGGCTGAAGTACTTGTGCCTCCTGTGCCTCAGTTTTCACCAATGAGGCCTCACAGGCCTCCCTACTTAGTGAAGACTCTCAAGGAGGACAAGAGGGCCAAGCACAGCATCACAGGTAACTTGGGATCTCAGCCTCTGCAAGCCCAGGGAGACTGTCATCTCCACCCTTTGAGGTTTTCAAGACTCAACTGGTTAAAGACCTGAGCAAAATGATCCCTTGGCTGGCTCTGCTTTGAGCAGGAGACTGAACCTTACCCCTGAAGGTCCCTTCCAGCCTGAACAGGTCTGTAGTCCTATGCAAGGTATGTAGTCGGGAGGGTTGCCTGCAACCATTTAGCTCACTTAACTGATGAAGTATGTGTTGTAACTCTGTTGTAACTTGGGAGTCACCACTGACTCCAAAAGCTCTTATGGTGCTGAGGTGGGCTCCATGTGGACCCTCTCTACTTGTACTTTAGATCAGTCATGAAGAAAAGATTGCTTGAAGCTGCCAGCCATGGTTAGTCTTCCTGAATCTTGTCTGATGGGGTCAGTCTCAGTGGGAGGAAGGGAGTGCTGCTCCACTGATCTCTTCTTTGAGTCTTACCTGTGTGATGCTGTAGTCATCTCACTTCTTGTCCTGAATTTTCCCAAGCTGTTCCCCCATGTTTTTGAGAACTCCAGACTCTTGCTGCGAAGGACTATGTTTCAGTGATGGATGGGGTTTGTACTGATAGTTTGCTTGTAAAACACTTTGGGAGTTTTCCCAGTGAGAAGCTCTATATCAGGATGTGAGAAGCTGAAGTGTGAATCACCGCTCTGCCTTCTCTTGCCAAGCTTCCTGAGCTGAGGCTGTGGGGCTTGAATTCCAAAGTGTTCCAGTTTTTCTCAATGGGCTTGTGAAGAACTGCTGCTATTTTTTGTGTGAGTAGCTATGAAGAAGGTGTGCATAACAGGCTACAGGCTCTCTGGATTTCAGGATAGTTTTTAAAAGCTATTTTTAAATTACAAGGCCTTTAAAGCCTTGTGTAGGATTGTGTGATAATGAGGAGCTCTGCGTCCCCCCAGGGGAAGGATGGAAGTGAGGCAATGGGGTCTACAACATTCCTGCCTTTATGGTGTCTACAAGAAAAACCCAATTGGAACTGCGTTTTTCCTGGTGCCCCCTTTTCTCCACATGCTGATTTTTTTTTTTTCATTTTTGAATGCTGTTCAGCTGTCTGTGGTGTTATTTCCAGCAGTTTCCTGATAAATTTCAAGGCATTGTATCTGTAAATATATTTTTAAATTTTTCTTTCCTCATGTGTGTGATTACAGTCTTGGGAATTTTCTTCCAGTGTTCTGCCAATGTCTTTAACAGTTGTTTTACTGTTAGAAATTTCATAACGGATGTATTTCCTGATTTTAAACTCTATAACAGGAAGAAAGGAACCACAGTTTTCCCATCTCGGTGATAGCCTGAAGCAGGATGTGTGGCATACAGGCATACAACAGACTTTCATGAGGA
>NW_009954492.1:836604-839201 GCF_000747805.2 Chaetura pelagica
TTTGGATCTCTAGGCAAAGGGACAAATGATATAATAAATGGAGTCTTCCAGCATATTAATGTGCAGTGTTTAGATACCTGTGTTGATTGTGACTCTGGTAAGATTATGCAGTTCCATCTATTAAGTGTTATCATTGAACCCTGTTTCTTCTCCTTCCTCTTTTTTGTAAGAATGATGTTTTAGTGCTGTTAAATGAACTAACGATGCATGTTTCCAAGGCCAGGTTCTGCTGTTCCCAAGTGGTGTGCAGTGGGATTGTACATAATTTACCCAGATATGTCCTGTCAGCTTTTTGGTCCTTATTCTTTTTGGTGCCTGGAAAAGTGAGATAAAGCAGCTTGTCTTCTTTGAGACCTGTGCTGCATTCAAAGCTGCTTCAGAAATGAAAAGCAACATTCAACAATTTTTCTGAAGTTAATATAAACTAATATTAAAAAAACATGGTCAGAAGTGTAACTGTTAATGAGGCTTTACTCTGAAGAATCTGCAGATCAGTGGAGGGAGGGAAAAGGTGTAACCTCTAGAATAGCCTAGTACTTTGGAAAAAACGAGTTTTCTTTTTAAGTAAACTTTGCTTGCAACATTTCTTATCCATAGTTTGCTGATTCTGTGATACTGAGTGTCTATAGGCAACCCATTGAAATCTGTATGGATGAAAAAATCTAATGAAGCTGTTATTTTGATATGAGAATGCAGTAGAAGTGATACATTCTCACTGGGGGACACCCCCACCCTCCTTGGGCCCCCTTGAGGTTTAGTATAGTGTTGGATTTAGTATAGTAATGCTTACCATAACAGTGTGGGTTGTTTCTTTTAAAATTATTTTTTATGTATTTATTTTACTTTAAAAATTATTATTACTTTTTATTTATTTTTTTTATCCCTGTTGCACTGCATTTGTTTCGATAGGTGATATATGAGTTCTTCAGAAGTAGGAGGTTAATATTTTAAAAATTGTTTTTGTCCATTTTCTGCTGCTTTTTCCTCCCTGCTTCTTATTAAAATTTCATTTAGGTTATGTTTTATGAGGCCTTCACCCCCTCTGGCATATTTTTGTGCCTTTTTTCCTCACTTGTAAAATGGTACTAATATTTCTTCTTTCTTCTTTGGTATCTTTCCTCCTTATTTTTGCTGTACAACCTATTTTTGTACTGAGGATCCAATGTTGACCCTCAGACTAGAATTTGCACTGCTTGTTACTTAGGAATGCAGCAGGTGTTGTCTTGACAGGCTCTACTTAAATGATGGTTGAATATGAATTCCAAACTTTTCTAAAAGTGTCAGAATTCTGACAGAGGTAAGTGAAAGAGCAGTTTGCTGTGATAATGGCTCAGAAAACTATTCCCAGTTCTGTTTTGAAGGTCTGTTTTGGGTGATGCTTCATGGTGATAGAGTTTTTTGTGTGCATTAATATTTTTGAAATATTTCAACTGTGGGACTCCAGCCGTTCTTTTGACAATTCTAGTAACAGTAAATTAATGGTATAGAAATGTTAATATGTATATGGTTTGCTAAAGTTTTGTGATGCCCTGTTAGTAATATGAGGAAAAAGATCACATTACTAGTGAGATAAGGTCTGTAGGAAGGTGTGTACGTAGAATAAAAGATTTCAAGGAGTTCTTACTCAAGATAAGTGAAAATATTTTTAGCAGTAATACTTCTGGTTGAAGGTCTTGTTTTGTTTGCCCTCTGTTAAGCATAGCAAGTGAAAGCAGTTTGGCCTTTTGAGTTTGTTTCTTCTCTGCTGTGTATCATCAAGTGTATGTGACACACTTCTGCCATCTTCACTGGCAATTCTAGAGAGCAGCTGGGGATGCCCTAAGGAAGCCAGTTAATGTTTCTATTGATTTATTTCCTGGTATCTTCCTTCTTTTAAAAGTAAAATACATCCAATAAACATGAGAGAATTAATTTGTGTAGCGTTGTTGACAGCTGGAAGGAACATTGGAAGGGTGAAATGTCAACAAATGTCTCACCTACAGAACTTGGCCTGTCAAAGCTTATAAATGAGATGCAGTAGAGAAGCTGTTGCTGATTTCATATTTGAATGCCTTCAGTCTGGGGAGGCTGTACTTAATATGTAGAATAATCTCAACTGGAGTTGTAGACTGTTTTGGTCTTGGTTTTGTGAGTTCTTTGTTTTTTGTGAGGGACAGGTGGTAGTGTATCACCACAGTAAAATTATGTATTCATCCAAAAGATTGTACTTTTACTAGTTGACACAACAAGATTTGTTAATGAAAAACCTGAGCTGCTAAAATAAATGTGTATGCACATATAAAAAAATATTTTTATACTTGAAAAAAAATAAATTGAGAAAAGGCAGTTACTGTTCATTGATTTCCAACTTTTGCTGTCTTATGGGCAACCAAGGGGAACAAGTAACACACTGAGTAATATCATGCTAAGGCATGGCATCATCTTTAACTCTTTTAACTTCTTGTGGCCCAGTATAATGTAAGAATTTCATGTGAGACTTGTTTCCTACCAAACATGGGTTGGCCGTCATGGTGGCTGGTAGTGAAGTGGCTGTAATGCTGCTAGGGTGCCAGTTTTACATCTAGCCCAGACATGCAGTGAAGAGTACTAGTCCCAAG
>NW_009954492.1:839889-886998 GCF_000747805.2 Chaetura pelagica
CTTTCCCTCAGGTTAGTTTCTATGTTTTTACATTTAATCATAATTGGATTAAAATCTGCGAGCAGTTTGATAGTGGAAACCACGTTGTCTTCCTCCTAGACAGTGTCCTGACCTGCTAAACCATTCTGTGGCTGAGTTAATCCTCAGTTGTATTCTGTAAAATGGCACCATATAAAAAAGTACTGCTCTGTAATATTTTTTTTGGGTCTGATGTTCCTTGAGGAGGGGATGACTATGGGGTTGAGAGGCTTATGTGGCCTCTGTGAACCATTGGCAGCCCACAGTGCACACCTAGCCATTCTCCCTGTTGGTTGGACTGTGTGATTTTTTTGGTGGGGTTGTTTGTTTTTGCTTTAGGATTGTTTTTAGAGAAAATTATTCAAGTTGTTGCTCTCTTTTCACTGATGCTCCAGTTATGGCTCAACAGCACTTGAACAGTTTTACAGCTTGTGGCTGAGGAGGAGCTTCCGTTTTGCTCTTTCCCACTCCCAGGCACATGTTCCTATGGCTTCCCTCAGGCCACTAGTCCTCATGCCCTCACCCAGTTGCCTTGCTGTGCTTCATGTGAGGAAAAGTGATCTGGGAGAAAACAGCTCATTGTTTCTTCTGCTGTTTTAATAAGCTAGTGCCTTGTGGAGCAGCATGGCATTGGGGGGCAGGGAGAGGCCCCACCGTGGGAGCTGTGCTGGAACAGGGCAGGAGGGCAGAGCAGGGCAATGGGGTTGCCAGTTTGGCAGGAGAAGGAAAAAGGGAAGGGGCTTTTTTTCATCCCAGCAACAGGCAGCAGTGGATCTGTGCCACGCTTGTGGTCAGTCTTCCTGTCTTATTGGTGTGTGTGAAGTGCAAGTTAATGGCGGAAGCACAAGTGCCTGTGGGCTTCCAGGCATGGCAAGTGCTAGGTGGGAAGTATGTGGGGCATGTGTCAGGCCTTTAAATCCTGCCCAACCTCCATTTGAGATGCATGAGTCCATCCTTTGGGGGTTTCCAAAGTGTTTTTCTGGTGCCTTGGCTTAAGAGGCTTGCGCAAAGCATTCAAGAAAACCTGTGGGTGGAAGACAGAATTTGACCTAGGCTTTCCTGAGTCCCAGAGGCAAATAACTAACAGCTAAGCCCTCCTTCCTCTTGAAATGTTTTCCTTTGATAAGAGTGTGAGCTGAGCTCAGTGGAGATGCTGAACAGACACAAAGGCTGTTTGTAGTGGGATGGCCAAGAAATGAGGAAGTGTGAATGGAAAGGATGCAAATACGCAAGTGGTGGGGGTCAAACCCTGACACATAGTGTACTCCCTTTGTTTAATAGTCATAACTTGCAGCAATCACTGGCCATTTTCAGGCCATGCTAATTTGATTTTTTTTCCCCCTTTTTTCTTTTTCCTCCCCTGAGGCAGCTCAGAACTTCTGGAATAACAAGAATAGGCAACATTTTGCCATTACTGCATGCTCCTGGCACTTCCCACTGATTTTTGTAGTGGGATGTGGTCAATGCTTGTGCTCTGTGCCATAGAGATTTCGATTAAGGGAAGGAAGCCACATGTTCAATCCCACCAAGAAAATATTGCTTTTCCTTCACTATATTCATGAAAGGCAGACAGATCTTGCAGACTACAGGTTTCTTTGTAACTGTTGCACAAAGACCTGCTTAGTCAATTTTTCTTTTCACTGTTTTTTTCCTCCTAGGGTTTAGCAGCCCTGTTGGGCCCTCTGGCTCTGCATCAATATAGCAGCTTGTAGACAAATAATATCAGGCTTTAGAGGTGCAGGAGATACAGTAGCATTAATGTAACATAGTTGTAAATACCAGTTGGACTTTATCAGTGTCTTGTCTGATGTTTTTTGTTGAATATTGCTTGCTCTAAAATAGCACTTCGGGTCTCCTGTGTGTGAGTTTTGACACTGCTGGGTTCAGCTGAAGAAAACATATTATCTTTCAACAGCACGGGTTTAGTAGAGCCTAAAGTACTAACAGAGTAAGTAAGTAAATCATGGAGAAAGCAAACAAAGCAAGAGAAAACTGGGAAAGATGCAACCCAGGAAAAAAGCATGTTAAAAGGGACAGGCAGAAGGGGAAAACCAAAACAGTTTAACTTCTTAATACGAGTGGCGGCCCTGAGTTGATGTGTTTCTTCCTTTTCCTCCTCCCACTGTAGCATGCCTGTTGCCTTTCAGTATTAATCTTCAGCCTGTGCTGCGTGTTACTGCTGGGCGAGTCCTGCTTCTGCCCTTGCTCTCCTGCTGTGCACACCAGTGAGCTCAGGGCTGGCAGCTGGGGGAGATTCCCTGTGATTTGGAGCTGTGAAGTGCTGTATCAGCAAATGAGAGATTAAGGTTTTTAGTAATTTTTTTCTTGCTTGCAGAGAGGAATTAGTGAGCCTCCAGATTCATGGGATTTCCAGTAAATCTGTGGCTGCTGAATGTATTTATTCCCCCATGTTGCTGGCTCTGCTCTTGACAGGTGCTGAGAGGAGATTTATGGAAACAGCAAATATTTGCTAGAGAGGCCTAAATATTTGAGGATTATTTAGATGTGACTGTTTATCATCATCTCTCTTAGTTCTAGTTCAGTAATTTAAATGCATAGGCTTGAGTCTCTGCACATTTTTAATCTACTTCTCTGTTGGATTTTATACAGGTTTCATGTCTAAATCCTGCTACCAATGGACTATACAGGTTTGACACACTGACTTGGAGATTAACTTCTGTTTTTTAGTTCTTGTGAAGTAAAATTATGGGGAGAGCAGAACATGACTACAGATGAACGCTGCTAATAACAGTGGAAAAGCCTGGGTTATGTTCAGCTGACTAAAAGTAATTCTGAAAAAAGTCCTGAAGAAGAATTTCTGTATTAGTTCTATCTGTATTTCTGCAGGGCTCCTTTTTACAAAACTTTTTTTTTTTTCCCCCCAATATCCCTTTGTAGCTAAGTTGTACATCACTAGCTTTTAGAGGAGGTAAAAAAGATGAAGAGAATAAAACCAGATTACTCATTTTGGATGTCCAGATCAATATTTGTAGAAGGAAGTACGAATAAAAGGAAACCATGAAGCTTCCCTCAGATTTTCAGTGAAATATATAAAAATCAGTGTCAGCTTTGCAGTTATCTGAGAGATGAAGAAATACATGCTCAAATGCACCAACCCTGGAAAAGAGGTCTAGTATTGATGTCCTCTATGGAAAAGTCCACTCCAATGCCATCTTTTGGTAAGCTTTTCCAATTTGGTCACTGTTCCTGACCCTGATTTTGACTGTGTATGGCAGCAGGTGATTTCAGAGGTAGTCCAGAACTGGTAAAACCGTATTTGCAGTTGTCCAGTGGTACTCAGCAGAGAGACAATGCTGTTCAGACTCTTTGCCACCTGTTTTGTGTTTCTTAGCACAAGAACAGCTGATTTTGCAGCCTGGACAGGGCTAGGGTTTGTCAGAATCAAGTAGCTGAACTTAATTTGGTGAAGATAAAGATGATACTGACTGACTCACAGGAAATTAGGCAGAGAAATGGCAATATTCTCCCTATTCCTTTTGATTATTGTGCATCTTCTCCTCTGCAGTGTTTTCCATCTACAGGTGCACTGCTTGGAGCATTGTACTATGAAGTGCTTCAATAGCACAGGGTCTATTACTGTCTTTTTCTAGTGGCTTCTTGGTGAAGAGGCTGAGCTGATTTTGCTTCTTTACAAGCCTCAATGCTATTGTCAGCTCCTGCCATTTGATATTGCATTAATGCACTCTGTCTGGGGTTACTTACCATTATTTCCACAGAAGCTGATGCTCCTGTAAAATGTGTTGTTTATTTACAAGTATGGTTGTTGGTTTTTTTCCCTGTCTATTTTTGAGTGCCATTCAAGGTAGCTTATAAAATCATTCTCCCTATTTTCTGCCTCTTTTACTACAAGTTGGTTAGGTTTGGTTTCAGCATCTGAGAGCCCATTTCATTTGGATGTAGCACTGTTTTGGTGTGGATGTCATGTTCCTGAATTCACTTTTTCTTAGGCCTGGGGAGAGCATAAAGTTACTGACCTTCATGGCCTGTTGCAAAGCCCATATCCTGGAGGGTGCAGAGCATGTCTGAGGCTTTGAGTTTTCTGGGAGCCCATGTCATGCTGGTTGAGTTGATGCATGGGTGTGTTTCTGCAGTAATTTTTATACATGCACCTTTGGACATGGCAGGAATGAAGGAAGGATATTCTGTAAATGAATGTCTTTCAAAATGTTTTTGATTAATTGATTGCCAAGTTAATATTGTAGGTAAATCTGAAAATATCAACTCCAAGGTGAAATTAATAAGGTGTTTTGATGAGAGGTCACAAACCTGGAAAGTTGACTTTCTCTTGTAGCAAAACTGGATTTTTATTTCAGTTTTGCATTCACATAAAAACATTCAAATGCATTAAAGAAGTTATTCAAGATTTATTCTTCTTTTGAATCAGCATATTGCATTTCTCTTCTTTCCTTAGGTCTTCAATTTCACCTACAGCTTCCATTTTAATCCTTGAAGAGTCTGAGTAGCCATATGTAGTGAATATGTAAATGTATCTATATTTTGGGATCTGTTGACCTGACCAAACTATCACTGGCAAAAGTTGTGTGGATTTCTTCTTTTTCCCCAAAAACAGTATTCCATGTTAACTTCTGCCAGCTAGTAGTTGTATTGTGCTCTGTGTCAGACATTATTGGATAAGGATTAAAGGAATTGTTTGGTTAGTAACAAGGAACTGTTACTAACCTTAATTCTCAAAACTGAATCTAAAATAGAATTAAGTTTGAATATTTCTAATTTTTTATATTTGTGTGTTTTCTTAGCACCATTAGAAACACTTGAAGAAAAAAATAAGCCTTCCCGTCTGCAAGTTTATAATCCAATGGTTGGCTTTAGTCTCAGAGGCCTTTAAAAAAGGCCTCCCACCCCCATATATATGTACATATTTAGAGAGCCTGGTAAAGTAAATTTTTTCTATGGAAGGTATTTCTTTATGTGTGTGGATGGATGGTGAAGGGTGAAGTGAGAATGTTTCTAAATGTAGATTTGTCTAACAAACTATCAGGTTTTGGTTATGAATGGAGTGAAGGTTAGAGGTAAATATTATGGGTACTGCAACTATAATAGAATACAGAGGACAGCAGAATAAGCTATTGCTCCAAAGAAGATACTAGTGCATTTTTGTGCTCCTTGTTTCATAGTAGTCTGTGAAGAAGAGAAGTTATGACTTATGTTTATGGAAAAAGGTATGTGAAGTAACTTTCTCTGAGCCTCATGGCCTCATGCTTGGCAGGAAATGTGTGGGAGAAGATGCAGCAGATTGTTTTGTTCAGAGAAGTAACCAGAGCCCCCAGCAAGCATCAGAAATACCCTATCAGTCGCCATGCTGAGCTTCTGACCTGCTGAGGCGTTCAGCTTTACTGGCTCTGCCTGCATCGTTTGTCTGATGACAGAAATGGTGAGGCAGTGGTTGTCTTTCATCTTTCCTCTCCACTTCTAAAATAGCCTGTCTGTCATTTACAGCACTTCAGTCTGCTTGACTGCTTAGCACCATGTGAAGTGCTCCAGTGCAACTGGGCTTCCTGCCCTTTTTTCATAATGGGAGAAAAATACATCTAAAGTAATTGCTTCAGTTGAATTAGTAGGCTGCATAGATAAAAATCTAAATTATTCTGGGCTTGGAAGCATCTGGGGAGGGGCTCTCTCACCCCTGCTTTTGCTACCCCTACACCCTGCTGCTGGTGCTGCTAAGCCAGTTTACAGCCAAAGGGAAATTCCAGAAGTACTTGTACGTGTGGCACACTCATTTTTGATTGTGTGGGCCGAGTTTCCTTTGGCTGAGCTTCTGTCCTCTTTTACAGTTTCAACACTTCTTACCCCTGAGACATTGTCTTCTTTCTTAATTAATCTTTTCATTCCTTGTAGAGTCTGGACTTTCTCTCAATATCCTGTTTAAATTGTTTATTCATCCAAGTAAGTCTCCATTCTTGCCTTACGATTTTTTTCCCTCTTGGAATAGGAGTGTGAATATAATTTGTATTTTTCAAATGTGATATTTCTGTGTTTGAGCACAACCTCGCTAATTTACTTGGTTTCTCAAAATTTGCCATTCTGAGAAGTCCTCATTGCATTTACTTGTGTCAATTTGATCTTTTCACTTTGTGACATATACAGTATTTTTTGACAGCTCTTCTATGCATTCTTTCCTTCTCAGAAGGGCAGCGGGTAGAATAGGTTCATCTCATATCTTGTCTTGTTGTTTATGAAAATAATCTCATCAATAATAGGGGAAAGAAAAGCTCTGACATTTTTTGTCAAATAAGGTGAAAGAAGCAACACATTGTAGTGTCAGAGAAAAAAAGATTTTTGATCCATGTAGATGTAATTAGAGTTCAGGTAAATTCTTTACATTTCCAGCTGGCATGTATTCACTCACCTTACTAGTAGTTGCAGCAGAGTTGAACTCTCTCAGTATTAAAAGATACTACAGATTAGTCTAGACCTCTGTGCACCTGGTGGCCTTTTGGTGGATAATAGGGATCTCCAAAACAGTTTCAATCAGGTTTTTTGTATTTGAAGTTAGTAACCTGCCTGAAGACTAGGGAATACTCTAACCAATTCCTAGACTGAAGAGGAGACTCCAATAGTCTTGGAGAGAAAAAAGGAGAGAAATCATAGCATAGAAGAGGTATGTGCTATGGCATGATTTTTGTGCTTTCTTCGTGAGTACCTCTCTCTTTCTCACGTGGGCAAAGGTTTTCTGTGCCTTAAACAAATGCATTTTTTTTTCAGGAAAGGAAATATCCCATATTTACTTTAACCCAACAATTTTAGGGCTAAGCTTCATACACTGACATCACTGGAAACAGGATGCATGATGCTTGCACTTGGGGCATAGTGGCTTATTAATAAAACTGTGACCATCAACTGTGACAACTTTGTGTCTATTTTCATTATTACTGTGCGTGCGTTCAAACCCAAGTGTCCATTTCCCTGGGGAAGGTGTTTGTTCTTAGCCAAGCATGTAGACTCACCTACGCATAATAAAAGCACTATGTAAAATCAGTGAGATTAAGTGCTCAAAGTTGGTAATACCAAACGTTTGGGAGAGTTTAGAAACTTGGCCCACGACACGCAGCAGAAAAGTCTTTCTGTGCATTTTCTTCCCTTTCTTTCCTTGTCCCTTTTCTTTCCTTGGAGATGTAAACCCCTGCGTGGAAAACCTCCTCTTACTCCTCGCGTTTCATTTCTTTCCGTTTCTGAAAGAAATCCAAATCCTCCTCGTTCACAGGAAATGGATTCAGTCCGAGGAGATGGTTGCCCTGCTCTCATTATGCATCCAGTAGGCCTCACGCTCGCAGCCTGTCTCTGTGCTGCCAGGAATATAGAGAGGGCAGAGGCGGCCTCCCCTGCGCTCTGGGACCGAGCAGCCTTTGCAGCGCTGATTTCATGCTGATCTGAGCACCAACTCGCGTCGAGCCGCCCCCGGCCCAGCACATTCTCACGGGCCCGTGTGGGATGGAATGGGATGGGAAGGAAGGAGTGGGGCTGCTTCCCCAGCCCCTCCGTTCCCAACGCTGATCCCTGCTGGCCTGGCTGCCAGCGGGGGAATCGCTGCCAGAGGCCAGGAGACCTACCCTGAGCCGAGTCACGCGGTATTCACATTAAAATAAACATTTAGTGCCTGTTTTTTTTAGGACCCTCTTGTGCGAGACTTACGAGCTGCCCGCGTTTCGCTGGAGTGCAGATGTAACTTTAATTGGAAAGGATATTTGTGTTTGAAGCCGCTGCTGACTAGAGTTCCTAACTCCATTATTAATGGCTTTTCCTAATGACCTGGCCTGAAGATTCCCAAACCATGATTCCATAGCTCACATCAGGTTTGTGAGGAGCTGACACTGTAGCAGCTGCTGTTAGGATTTTTGCCAGAGAACAAATGCAAAAAAGGCCTAACTCACACTGAATCCTTTCTTGCCTTCCCTTTGCCTTCCCTTTGCCTTCCCTTTGCCTTCCCTTTGCCTTCCCTTTGCCTTCCCTTTGCCTTCCCTTTGCCTTCCCTTTGCCTTCCCTTTGCCTTCCCTTTGCCTTCCCTTTGCCTTCCCTTTCTTTTCCCTCTCCCTTCCCTTTGCCTTCCCTTTGCCTTCCCTTTGCCTTCCCTTTGCCTTAGCTCACATCAGGTTTGTGAGGAGCTGACACTGTAGCAGCTGCTGTTAGGATTTTTGCCAGCTGCTGTTAGGATTTTTGCCAGAGAACAAATGCAAAAAAGGCTTGCCTTCCCTTTGCCTTCCCTTTGCCTTCCCTTTGCCTTCCCTTTGCCTTCCCTTTGCCTTCCCTTTGCCTTCCCTTTGCCTTCCCTTTGCCTTCCCTTTGCCTTCCCTTCCTTTTCATTTTTCTGTTTTTTTCACCTCCAAGTAAGGAAGTACCGTCTACTACACTCCTTTTATGATTGGAAGGGAGAATTCCCAATGACATGAAGGCTGTGCAGAAGTGGTCCCTGGTAGCTCTTTCAGGAGGAATTCATTGACACTTCTTTTTCTGTGCTTTTTTCTTCTAATAAATGATGATTTGTGAGGTTTAGTGTGAGAATAACACTTACTCCTTCCTCCCCTCACCCTGTCCCCTCATATTGCTAACCAGGTAAATTCTGGTGTGGAAATGAACATTTCTGGTGGTCAAAATACACAGAATGTTCCATATATGCTCTCTTTTAAAATCCTGTATGGGAATACAGAAGATAGATGGATTTACCTTACAAAGATGCTTACTATTTTATGCATCTCAAGTATGATAGTCTATTTTTTTTTTCCGTTCAGTATCACAATGCTAAGTACCCCAAAAGACAAGTTTGGGCCAACTCTTATTTAAAGAGGGCTTTTGGAAATACCAAAGATGGACCACTTTCTGCACATTTAATCTATATTAATTTTCTTGGTGTCTTATGAATTTTTCTTATTGCTACCCTTCTCTCTAAGACTGGAGAATGCTTTTCAGTAAATAAAAGGTTAACTCTTTTTCTGTGACTCGGGAAAGAAGACTTTTTCAGATTGTGAGAATATTTGTTTTTATCATATCGACAAGGACGCTGGAGTGAAACAAATGCTTCTTTCAAAGACAGCAGCTGGTTCCAGCCTCCAGGTTTGAACTATTTTCAGTCTCATCTGCTTGCAAGCAGCTGGAAGCAAGCCTATATGGATTGCTTATTTCAGAGGCTGATGTACTTTCTATAGGGAATGCAGAACTGGATCTTACAGAAAGGAATATATTAATGTTGTCAGGGTTGAGTTTTAATAAATTGAGCTTGCACCAGAGGCTTTGAAAACATGCTTTTCTCTGAAAGTAATTTTGATCTTCTGCAAATAAAAATACCAAATGTTTGACCATGGCCAGGTTGCATTTGTAAATGGTAGTTTAGTTATTTTGATTTATTGTGTTGGTGTTGGTTGAATTAGTTATTAGAGATGAATTGGAAACAAATATACAAAAAATGGAGAAAATTTTTGGTGGAGGAAGATTACTTTTACATTCCAGTTACTGGTAGGGGAAGGAATTCCTTTGAATAGCCAAAATATCACATAAGGACTTTCTTACTCACGGAGTGTGTGTATATATATATGATTTTCCTTATTCCATGTAACTGGTATCTAGCACCATATAAGTCAGTATCAGGAAAAAGATTCAGTTTGAAAGATGACCATCAAATACCTTTATTGGGATGATGTGTGTTGTTCAGCTGATGTATTGCTTTACAGAGACTATGTAGTGAGGAGGGATTATTTTCACTTGAACTGTTCCCATGATGAAGGAAAGATGAGGCAGCAGCAAAGTGGGTCAGGCTGAATCCTCCATTCTTTGCACAGAATTTTTAAAAATTGAGATTTAGTGAGAAACGGATCAGTTTAGCCCCTTTTTTTTCCTTGCTGTGTGCAGATTCAATGTTTCCTGGTTTTAATAAAACTGGTAGTTCTGTTGGATATCTTTCTTAAATTCTCAGCAGTTAACATGTATTCAAGATGTTTCCTTTAGGAAAGTTTTCCTCTTTCCATATGCTAACTAGGGAGCTGTAAGCAGCACTGTCTTAAAAGTGAGAGCAATGCCTTGTTCCATGAGAATGGCAGTGGTAGACACTGTAGTGGAAAAAAGCTGGCAGTAGTGTTTTCCTAGTACTGTCTGCTCACATAGCGAGGTACTTATTGTATGTCACAATGGCCTCTGTTTGCAAAAAATACAATAATTAATTTTCAAAAAAGACCTAAGAATCGTTAAATATAGTTAAAGATATGTTTATGCTTAAAAAACATACAGGCCTTATTTATTTTTCTAATAATTCTTTGAATATTATTGTTGATCCTGTGAATAAGTTCTGTCAAGTGATCTGTAAGCACTGAGTGATGGTAGCCGAGGATGTAAAATGGTTGCCTCATTTGGCCACCCAGTGAGAATCGAACAGAATCCCATGTTCGTGAGGCCACCACAGAATAATATTAGCAGGGGAAAAGAAAAAGAAGATGTGGGCCAAATATTTTCATTACATAATATTTTTCTAATAAAATACAAAGCTGCTCTAAAGCTGTTTTAATACTAGTTTGCCTTGTACCCTGTTGCAAATGTAGTTGCACCCTGCAGAGAACTGTTCCTCTAGATGATGACATTATGAGCTTAGCACATATGAGTGGTCTGGATCTGTTTTGTAGATGCATCCTTCCCAACTCTCAGTGCACTCAGAGTCTGGATCCTGATATTGTTGGCTACTTGAGTCAGGGCATTACAGTACTCTTCCTACATGCAATTTCCTGCCTTTGGCTCATGTAACATCCAGAACCTTCTTACCTGAAATTCCATTTTCTTCTCTCACTTTAAAGGAGTAACATAGGGATGTCACTACGGATCGAATATTCACTGCCCTGATTTGCAAAACATGTTCTTTGACTATGGCATTCTGCACAACTATTTCACATCACTACTTTCTCCCACTTTTGATGTGACCTATATTATATGTGCATGTCATACTGCTTCATTGCAGAAATTGTATGTCTAACAGTCTATTTTTCCTCCTCTGTTAAAGAACCTTGGCTTTCTTTTTTAAGAGACTTATGGACACTTCTGTTGTCCTTCTGGGTGATGTGCTGCCACCATGCCTTTTGACACCACACATAGATCTACTTTCACAGCAGACCTGCTTTTAAATGTGTGAAGGGCTGCTGGTGTAGATGAAGATGTAGTAAGTAAGGTTTGAGCAAAGGAGAGCAGGCAACTGAGCTTCCTCAACACTACTGCTCTCTCTGCTTGTGACTTTGGGAGGACAGGATTAGTGTGTATCTCTGCAGCACCTTTTTCTAAAAACAAAAACCCAGCCCTAGGATGCAGGTGCTGCAGTAAATAACCAGAGACCAAAGGATTTCATGTCATCAAGACATGCTATTGAATCAGAAGACACAAGAAAAGGAAAATGTTTTTAAAAGGCCTCGATCTAGGATGTGTCTTTATTTTTCTGAAAAGTTTTGTGTCACACGTATACTCTATGATTTTTTCCTCATCTTTGTTATTATATTGGCAGTTTGTGACCTGGGGAGAAGCACTATAGGTACAAAATAGTTCCACGCCATTGATGCTGTAATTTATTTATTTTATTTTATTTTTTTTCCTGAGGATAATGGCAGAAATGTGCTTTGCAACTTCCAAATGAATGTAAAGAAAAGGCAGAGCTGCCAATATAAGATTCATATATGCCCATATGTCTCGATCAGGTTTTTTTCCTCTTTCTTTTGTCAGAATACTTCAGCATGAACCTTGTTTCAGTATCTCTGCATTTACAATTATTGTAATTAATGTTCAGCTGGTATTGTTATATCATAGTGGTGTACTTCTGAGTCTTTTTAAAAAAATTATTTTGAAATACAGTTGTGGGATGATAAATATCAACATTGACAAATGACTGTAAGACAACTACATGTGAGAGTTAGAGTTTGACATACCTAAAAGTTGTGAGTTGTTTTAAATGAGAAAAAATCACAAAAGTGTGATTTTTGTGTTTGAAAGATTACCTAGGGTTTCATAACTTCGTGGTAAAGGAGAAATTAAACTGGAATTACATCCAGGTTTTCTGTAGCAGTAATCTGTAGTGCAGTTTAGGATCATTCAGAATGATAATTCCTGGCAAACTAGAAATTAAAATGCTCACAGAAATGTGAATGGAGAGGAGATAGAAAGGGGCTGTGAAGTTAAATATCATGACCATGTGAGATAAATAGAAGCCCATTGTAGTAGTGTGTCATAATAGGGGGCAGATAATATCTTCATAGCTGTACTGCTAAATCCATTCCTCATTTAGAGTGAAGGTATTTAAAGCTGTGGGGAGACATACTTTACTACAGGATGAAAGCATCCTTCTGGCACTGAATTGTCACCTGTACAATGGATCTTGCAATACTCTTCCACTTGCACCAGAATCAGTGGCCAGCATGAGAGAAGCTTCCCAAAACATGTTTCTGGGGTTCTAGAAACTTCAGGCAGCTGCTCCTCAGGGCTTGATCCTGCTTCTCTGGGGGCTTCATCGCCCTGGTCCTGTGTACAGCGTGCTCTGTGTAGCATGATTTGATCATTCTTAGAAACACCCATGTCGCTCACAGATTGCTGTGTCTCCAGGGAATGCCCTTTGTGGAGAGGTGTCAAAATTAGGATAGTACTGCTCATTTATCTGAGAGATGTGTCATATCTAGAATTCTTGTCTAACCACTGAAAAAGATTTCCTGCTTGCTTTGGTTTCACTCTGCTAAATTGATTAATACGGCTCTTTCTTCAAAGTTAATTCATAAGGGTCTTAACATACTGTTTAGATTAAAGCAGCTTTATATTTGATCAGAAAAATACTGTGTAATGATTATATTTGGATCTCATCATCTTTTTCTTTTCCCCTGCTAGTATTATTCTGTGGTGGCCCTGCAAACACGGGATCCTGTTAGATTCTGACTGGGTGGCCAAAAAGCAGAAGGTTGCAAGTGTTACAAAGAACCATGTTTGTTTTGGGTGGAGGCTTCAAAGGCTCACAGGCTTCTTTACACAAGGATGCAGTCAGGAAATGGAAAGGCAGGCAAAAAAAATCTGAATCTGTTTTATATAAAAAGGGGAACATAGAGCCACCATCCTTGCTTTGCTTCAATGGAAAGGCAGTATAGTCATGAATGCACTGTATGTCTTTGATTGTGTTAGTTACCATCAATAAACCATCCCTATTTTCTTTATGTGTACACTTTAGTAATGTAAAATAGTGATACATTCATACAACAAATTGTAAACAGTGCGCAAAAACTTAGCAACCTAATGTGCGTAGTTTGAGGTGTTGGATGGTGGGATGTATTCCAACCCATATGTTCTGCAGATTCCAATTAGTAAGACCCTCCTGCTGCTTTGTGGGATAAAGTGTGAGTTAGGCTTTAAAGCTATATGTTTTTTTGGTAGGTTATTGAAGGAATTACCTCACCGGTTCCTTCCATTACTAAAGATAACTCACTCATGTGGCTTGCCCAGGCTGGTCTGTATCTGGAGGGCTTGTGATTTTGTTGTAAATCACCTGTGTTAATAATTTTATTAGATGATGTTACAATACAGTCGTAAATCAGAATTCTAACACAATATTATGGATGTCTGCAGGAACACAGGTCTATATATACCATGTCAGACTATTGGCACTGGAAGAATTGTGCTCTGTACTAAGGACGAATACAAGTAAAAGGAAGAAATTATGGTTTTGACCTATTCAGTCAATTAACTCCTTTCATGGGGAAAGGAGGGAAATATTTAGTATTAATATGCAGTAACTTCTAAATGCTATTAGTGGTGTTATCTGTTATGTTTCAAATATCTGGGCATTTTGATCAAGGAACAAATTTTACCTGTGTGCTTTCTAGCTGCATTTATTTATTTATTTATTTGCATTTCCTATTCCCCCAGCTCCTTGCTTTTCTTTTAGTAGGCTCCCAGTTAATGGAACCACAGGAAGTGATTCAGACTGTAGTATGGGCACGGGCAGTGTGCATATACATAAGGAGATGCTGTGGGATAGTGAGGACTTTCTTGCAAATTCACCAGTGAGCAGAAATCCCACAAAGGAATGACTCAGGAGGACTCAGTGTACTTGAGTCACTTCTTTGAAATTGTTCCTGTTTGTCAGTATTTGCCTACATTAGGCATAATTGCTTGTGTTCTTTATCGCCATTAGTAGGTTGAACTTTACATTGCTTTTGTGATGAACAAGCTTTTTGTTGATGTGGGGAACTTAAGTTGCAGGGCATCCATGAAGTGTCTCAGTTTGCCATTTGGGGCATGCTACAGGGCACTTCAGTGTCTCTGAGCTACCTCTGGGTCTGTGGAAAGCAGGATGTATGGAAAAGACAGGGGTCTTGTCCTGTCTTTATGTTAGTATGTACCTAGAGGCTCCTCTAGGTGAGGAGATGATGTGTAGCTGAGCTCAGTAATGGGGCTTCCCCTAGAGTTGACTTGCCCAAGGTTGCCTGGGCAGCCAGGACAGGGCAGGCAGCTGAGATTTCACCCATGCTGCTGCTGGTTGGCCAAATGACTACGTGCCAGACACTGACCAATCTAATAAACTTAATTTTAAATCATGACTTGTAGTCATGGCACCACTGATTCAATGAAACTGAAACCAAGGAGTGGCAGCAGACATGGCAGGGTTACAAACTAGTCAGAACCCAATCTGGTTAACTGAACATTAAACAGCACTACATGGGGAAAATCAAGAAACTTTTTTTTTTTTTTTTTTTTTTTTTGGCAATAATTACCCTTGTTTTCCATTTCAGAAGGGTCTGGGGCTCTGTGAAATATAACTGGAGACTGTCGTTACAAGTCCTACTCAAGTCAGCTTCCCAAGACCTTTTATGCTGAGCACTAACTCTTTAGTTGGCTCCAAAAAACTCCGTGGATTCTTAAAACTGGATAGCACAGTCTTTGATTGTTGGAAGATTAATGTTATAGATTCTATTTATATAAATTACAGTTCCATTTGTGACGGTTTGCTTGTAGAAGTCCTACATAAATACCTTCAAACAAATGTTAAAGGGGGGAGGTAGGAACTACAACATTTTAAGTTTCTTTTCTGTTTATATTTGAGTACAGCCACTGCTGTAAAACCAAGAGAGCTCTGGTAATCATTTATGCTTAGCCATTTTTACGTTGCTGTGATGGTGCCAAGGGGCACTTATCTGATGATGCTTGCTATAGTATCAACTATGGTAATATGATAATGTTGTTTCTAGTTCTTCTCTGAAGTTACTGATTTTTATCAGGGATTAGGATACTATCTTTATAAAAAAAGCAACAGTTCTCCCTTCTGAATTGGCTGCAAGTATAATTTAATTAGGTATATATATTCTTAGTGTTCAAGTGACTAAAAGTTGGATTTCTGAACATAAAGGTATTTTCTCTAATCTAGAAATGTATCCTAAACCTTTTAGAGGAGTTGATTAAAAGTGAATGACCATCTAAAGATGCACAGACAAAAAAAGAATAAAAATTACTGTTTGGCATATTATTTGCCATTTCCTGCGGTACCTTTTTAGGAGCTTGAATATAAAGTTTTCTTTCCTAACTGTTGTGTGCTTTTCCCCTTGTTTCTGTGTCAAGACTTTTTTTTTTTTTTTTAAAGGAAAAGTAGAAATAAAGTTGTAATTCCCTCTATGTTGTCATAGTCATAGGAATTTTCTCAACATTGAATAGTTATTCACAAAAATTTTAACCCATAGGAAGAAAAAACAAGTCAATGTTTGTTGCTATTTTTTAGAAAAAAGATTTTTTTGGCAGTATAGAATATATACATCTGAAATAAACTCTGGAATTTTAAGTATAGTGAGAAGGATATCAGGAAAATGGCTGCATTTTTTATGAGCATAACTCGTAAGGGATATGTTTGCTATGGTTAATACCCAGGGGTTTTTGCCTGCCTAAAATATGTCATATGTCTGTGCACAAAACTCCGCCACCTTTGGCCTTGGATTATTTTTGGTTGATCTCCACTGTCTTTAGTGGTCCCAGGAGTCCCTGCCCCAGGGAGTGCAGCAGGGATGTGTGCTTCCTGCTGTCTGCCATGGGGAGATGCACCCAAAACTGGGGTCTCGGGTGGAGGAGAAATGTGAAAATCTAAAAGGATTGGCTGAAACAACACAGAGGAGCTCCCTCTTGCTTTCATTGAAATGGATGTTAGTGTTGTTACTGTGGTTATGGTTGTTTTTCTTTAAATGACCTCTTCCCCAGTCCCCTCCAGCTTTCAGCTCTGCCTCTCAGCACTAGGAATTATTCAGCCTCAGAGGAGAAAGCAGTGTGAAGGTGGTGGCCTGTCAGCAAAAGGGAAAGCTGATATACCTTGGACAAATCCAGTAAGAAAAGAAACTGTGAAAGATGCCTGCCATCTTAAGTGGCATTGTTATTTTAGTGTGCAGTAGAGGCCTGTGTTTCTGTTTTGCCTGTATCTGAGGTACTGGTGTTGGTACTGGTATTATTTCTGTTTTCTGTCATCTCTAGACATTTAATAATGTGCAAATGTCACTACTTAACTGAAAACTAAAAGCAAGTTAAGTATAGAACTAAAGCCATCTGGTAGTTCAGACAGAAAAGTTAGATAATTAGCTGTTCTTGTCAAGGGACTGTGATTAAAATAGGCCATCTTCATAATAGTGACTAGTTTGCAGGGGCTTCCTCAAAACCACCTGGGATAATGATAATGAAAAGAACAAAATTAAAAAAGAGGAGGAAGTGGTGCCGTTACAGCTCATGACTACTTTTGTAAGTGAATGAAGTCAGCTTTCAATTTGAAGACTGTTATTTTGGTACTTTTGAAAGAAACATAGATTGAGTTTTCTGGCTTTGTTTGGCAGTGTGACACAACTCAGTCAGCCAAGTTACTGCTGGGAATTCTCAATATTTCTGTGTCAAGTTTTGGTTTCATTGCTCACATCCTTATTAACTTGTGAGTGCTGTTGGCATAGCTTGTCTTCAAAGATGACTCTAATCAGCGTAGCCTGGTGGGTCATGCTGAGGGAATTTGTTCCTTTCGGGGAATTAGCAATGTTAAGAAAAACTAGATGAGGAAAAAACCACCAGAACACCATTACTGCATCATTCTTTATCTGGGGATGATCACAATATGCATAGTAATGTTAGTTTAATATAAATATATATTGATATATATCTTTGAAGGAAAAAGCTGTTTAGCAACTAGTACTTAGAAGTAATGCAATTGTATAGTGGGGAGGAAGCATCTGCTTAGCTTTGGCAGCTTCAGCCCCCTCTGCAGCACTACTGTGGAAAGGCTCTCGCCTCCTCTTGGCCTTTCCTACTAAAATCTTGTCCTCACTGAAGAAAATAGCAACAGCGGAATCTCCAAAGGCTGAACAGCTCTTGCTCTTCCCTGCGTATGGATTCCTTAGTGGATGCCCTATGTCAGTGTGCTAGAGTAATTTTAATCAGTGAAGTCTGACCTGAATCTTCTTCTAAGTTGGGTCTCCTTGGGAACACAGTGTTAAGGCAGTTATGCTAAATGGACTAGTAAGATAAAAAGAAACGATAGTAAAATGGCAAGGGGAAAATGCTCTATCATTGGTATGATTTAATTAAAAATATTTTCACTTCAGACTGATACAGATCCTAGATCTAAATGAGTTCAGTTGAAATGTCTTTGGCTTTGGGATTTTTTTTTTTTTTTGGACAGTTGCTACTTAACCATTCTAGCAAAGAGCTGCTCATGCTGTTTTAGATAGAGTTTTGTAAGACTTCCAGTGTGGCTGTAATATTTTCTCATATAGAAATGCTGAAAATCTCATTAAAAAATGTAAGCAATTGGAATACTTAAATTAAAATGTGAGCAAGAATTAAAAGTATCTGGATTTTCTGTGCTTAGATTCTCCATGCAAAAAAATCTGCTTCTAAATTATTTTTATTTAATGAAGCTTTTATATCTCTTTATTCCTTGATTAGGAAAGCAATGATTTGAAATATTCAAGATATTGAGGTCTCAAAAGTGTCAAGGATGCTCAGCTTTTAGAAAAAATAAGTAAGCATTTCAGTGCAATATGCTCAAAATAAATTGCTGTGGATGTCTCTGGATATACAAATATTTCTGATCAGTTTAATGGGTCAAACTTTCATTTCATTAAAAAAGCATTAAATGTATGCATACATGATCAAGTTAATGTCTCTAAATGCATTCTGTGTAAACCAGCAATGTGAGTACTTATCTAAGGTTTGTTGTAAGAAATGTGGAATCTGAACACTTCTTGGGAAAGGAAAATCTTGGGAATATTTTTTTTCTTTGAGAGAATTGAACTATTAAAAATGGCTTTTGAACTTTTTCTTGAAAACCATAGAAATTGGAAGATCCAGATTTGAACTTCCAAGTGCAGGTTGTCCCTCATGCTTTAAGTTCTGCCTGCTCCTCTACTGTTTCAATATCCTGCACTTGGTGACTTGATGGCTGGAGCTCTGCTTTGTAATTTTTTTATTTTTTTTTTTTAATTTCTGGCAAACTTTTGCATTATGCCCAGACTTTCCAGCATCTTCACATTTTTATAGTTGTTTACTTACATGGGAGGAAATGGACTGAGAAGCTGATAACTAAACTGAAGGAAGAACATGCTTTTCACTTGTATTGTTATAACTGGCTATAGATAAATCTTGCAAGGGACTAAGTGACTGTAAAGATATGAGATATAGGCTGGGTGGCTGGGGTTGAGCATGTTAAGTCTGAGTGCTGTCGTGATGGAATTTCATTTGAGTTGTATTTAATCTGGTTTAAAAATTCAGATTATTTTAAGAACTAAAGTTTGCTTTGTGGTATGACAGACCTTTAGATTCACACCACCCCCTCCCCACCCCCCCCCACCCCTTATTTTTATTGTAATGTGCCAGTGTTTTTTCACATCTACTCTTTGATGAGGTGTCTGATTACATGTTTTGGTTTTATCGTGTTCTTTGTATGAGCTGCTGAAATTCAGATTTTCTTGTAGATAAGCCTTTGGCCTTTCAGTTGCTTCTGCCTCACAAATAAATTAATTCCTTCAAGCCAGCTTGTCTGCAGCTCCAGCTGTGGCTGTGGATGAATAGTCTTGCAGGGTCATGTACTGTAGCTCTGAACCTAAATAAAGGGATTAACGAGAGTTCACTTGGATGAAAAATGCTTAATTTCACCACAATAGCTATGAGAATCCTTAGGGAAAAATGATAAAGCTTTACTATTAAAATTGTTAACAAATGATTATTCCACCCTGACCCCCCTTCCCTGCTGTTGGAACAGTGACAAAGGATGGGATTGAGCTAGTTCATGGTAGTATTTTAGTCCCGGGCATACAAATGATATTTATCTTGAAAAATAATTCCTAGCCTAGCTCTTTTAGGAGAGATGATGGTATTTATGAAGGAAATAATGTTTACTGATGCATTTCACACAATCTTCTG
Source organism: Chaetura pelagica (assembly GCF_000747805.2). NCBI lineage: Eukaryota > Metazoa > Chordata > Aves > Apodiformes > Apodidae > Chaetura > Chaetura pelagica. Next base: position 859,321 of record NW_009954492.1, read on the forward strand.
CCCAAAAACTTCTCTTGATGCGAAGAAAGATGGAGCATCATGTAGATAGTTACACTGGGACCAAGCCTGACAGCCAACAATGCCCAGATGGTGCATCCTCATTGCTGCAGAAAAGCATTTACATTTTTCACAAGTAGCACAAGCTGCTTTCATTGATCCATGGCAGAAAAGAAATCTCTCCAGGAGGACTCTCCTCAGCTGCATTCATAGACCTAATATTCTCTAAGTTGCATCTCTGCCCAGGAGTCTGGGAGAACAGAGGGTGCTGCTGCTGGTTGGGGGCTTCTTCACTTGGTAGTATCACTCTTGGCTGTTGATGACTGGGGTATGGCCACTTTCTGCTCAAGGAAGCAGGGCTGAAGGGCCCAGCCACTACTCAGGGCAATAGTCATGTCTCTCATAGAGATGTGAGGAGAGGATGGAAGGAGTTTGATCATAGTGATTTTGGCTCTTTCCCCAGCATTTTAAGGCTGCCTCAGGCAGCACTATTATAGCTGAGCAATACTGGAATCCATTTCCTTGGGAAGAAAACAAGTAATTAAAATTGACTAATGCAACTGCCCTTCTTGGTTTAAGCAATCAAACAGAAAACTCTAGTTTTAAGGTTAAAGCTCAATCTCTTTCTTAAAGCTTATTCTTCTCCTTGGGCTTTGAAGGTTCTCAAGGAATCCTGGTTGGTAGGTTGGTGACCCTCTTGAACCCATGTCTACAAAATGCCACAGCCCATCTAGGTTGCTTGCCAGCAGCTCCTGGTGTTGAAGCCTAGGCATGAAAACTGATGCATGAACAAGTCTCGCTGATAGTGGTCTGAGGTGCTGCTTGAGCACACACTTAACACCAAGAACTGAGAAGCATTTTGGGTCCTGTCATGTGCTTTTCTTTTCCTTTCCTTATTTTTACTTCAAAGATTTTGTCCCTTTGAGACATGTTTATGGGTCTAGTGTATATTTTAAAAGAAATATAACTTGTAAAAATATTTCTCAATCTTTGTTTCATCAAAAGGCCACGTAATACTTTTTTTAAAGAAAAGAAAAATCTATGGACGATATTGTGCTGTGCTTCAAAAATGTTTTTCATTTGTGACCAGATGAGAATCACACTGAAGTCTGAATGTTGTCCCAATCTTTTTATTTCTCTCCTGTTGTTTTCTTGCTTGCATGCTTAGGGAAGTGGTTTCAATTTTTCCTTCTCATGTTGATTTTTTGGACCACCTTCTGAAACTGTAGGGACCACCAGCAGACCACAGGGATAACTGAGGATCTGAAGTCTGTATAGAAATCCACATGAACTTTTGTTCTTGGCTATATCCTTGCTCCAGCACTCTCTGAGCCAAGTATTTCTCTCATATAATACCCAGTGTGACTTTAATTAGTCACAAGTGGGAATAAATTAAGCAAGCTCTTTTATCAGCTTCATTTTATCATTGGTTGGTTTGATTTTCGTGGCTGTATGTTCAAGAAAGCTACTTTGGAGGTGTTCTGTTCTTCCTACGTTCTTCAATGATTTTAGTGAAAAAAGTCACCTTGCAGAAATAGCGGAGTCTGTTGGAAGAGATTTGAGTTTTAAAAGCACATTTTGTGGAAACAGTTGGCATGGTATTCCTGAGTGCGTTGGTTTCATTTTAATTTGACTGGGTTTCCAGAAACTTAGTGTTGTAAAGTGAAAATTTTAGACCAAAGCCACTGCAGGTAGTTGTACAGCTGTCAGGTCTTCTCTTTATGTGTGTTAAGTCTTTTGTTGTTGCATTCATGAGTTCACACTAACAGGATTTAAATGTTGAGGGGGAGCTGCAATTTAGGATTACACCCCAGCCCCCCTTCCAGAAAAGCTACTTAACAGCTCAACTGCACACTAAGTTTATAAGATGTGTTCTGGATAAAGCTAATTTACTTTAGTGATTAAAATGTTCTATAATCTATATCTGAGAAGTGCTGCTAAGTTGTTCACCACTTGAAAAGGTGAGCTGGATTCTCTCATATCTCTTCCAGAGATTGTACTCAACCACATTGTATACTCTAAGCTACACCTGGGTACCAAGTCATTGCCCTGAAACCTTCTCTCCATGGTGTCTGGACTGTCTCACTGAAGGCTGAGCAGGTTGTGTGGGTGGCCAAGGCCAAGACAGGCTGCTGATGCTACTGTAATGTGAGAATGGGGGGAGCACAACTTGACTTTTTTTTTTTTTTTTTTAAAGGCTTTTTTGAGCCAAAAGCCAAAAAAATGATTTTTAATCTTTTTTAATTTTTTTTTTTTTTTTTTAAAGGCTTTTTTGAGCCAAAAGCCAAAAAAATGATTTTTAATCTTTTTTAATTTTTTTTTTTTTTTTTTTAAATGAAATCTGTAAATAGAGCAAATACAGGAGGGGTCAGTATTTAAATAAGGATATCACCCCACCACTCCATTTTTCAAGTTATATCTTAATGAGACTTTTTAATGTAGACTTTTAAGGCAGTTATGTAAAATTGGTGATGTGAAAGGACAGAAATCAGAAAAAATATTGCAAATCTATTTTTTCTTGCATGAATTAAGAACTTCTAAGCATTAATGTGCATATGCTAATATTATATACGTAATTGTAAATTCTGAAGATGGTGCGATGGTATCTGCATGTATATTATACAAGCTTTGATTCCTAATAAGTGAAGTATAGTGAAACAGCCTTGTAGCCATATCCTGAGAGATTCTTTGATAGCCTTTTTACTAGAGAAGGCTCCTGAGCTGTCCATGAAAGGTAACTGTATTGGAACAGCAGAAACCAGGATGTTTTTCTGTGTGTTACAAATTGCTAGGAATTGGGTGGGACCTACAGAGGTTGCATCTTGCACTTTATGTTCAATTAAGATAATGTTATAATGTGTATAAGGGGAAAAAATGTGTGATATAGCTGTAATTTACAATAAAATAGTGTCCTTCATAAAAGCAGACCCATTGACACACTGTTATGAGGAACCTAGAAAGCATGTTTTGCCTGTGAAGTTTATGGTGATATGCTTGCAGACGTGGGAGTTAATTGCCATACATGAAATCTGAAAGGTTATTTTACTAGCTAGCTTACTGCATCAAGCAGATGCCTGCAACATTAGCAGTGCATGCTTTTTCCAATTTAATATTTGATTTAGAAGGATAATACTTTGCAGGGATGCATTAGAACTGATGTATGTTGCAGAGCCTTTTAGTGTACTTGTTTTGTGGCTATGAAGTAAAAATGCAGCTTTGGAGAATTCTGTGTCCAGAATTTTACCTAGAGACTTGAAGAAATACAGGGCTTTCAAAGTAGAATTGAAAATAAAGAGAAAAAAAAATTGACACATTTTATATTTAGCATAAGTAATTCTTTTTGTAAAGTATAACCATAACTTGGATATGCTATTTCTTTTCCTGTAAGAACTGCAGAACTTTTTGTATACAGTCTAAATTAATATCAACAAGTAAAGATGTGGATTCAGCATAGTTGCCAAATCATTAAAACAATGAGGGATAGCTGCTTCTCTTTTGATACATCTGTTTTTATACATATCATGTTGATTTTCCATCTATAATTAGTCATGTTAGTAATTACATATCTTGAGTTTATAGTCCTGGCTCAGATGAGTGTACCACAACTTCATTTGAATTAATGAAGAAAAGGTCTAAAAAAAAAATTACAAAAAAATAATCTGAACAAAAAAATCCTTGCAAGTACAACTTAAGACTGAACTCTGAAGTGCTATTGTTCTGCTTGCTGAGGATTTGGTGACTTTTGTATTATGTAACATGCTTATATTTCTTTTCAAACATTTAGGAATTCACTAGATCTTTTTGTTGTGTGGTTGCTGAAGCATGATCCTGGGACAGCAATAATGATTGATGACTACACATCAGGTAAGAAATCAGATGTATGCCATTTGGTATGGTTATTCATTAGCTTTCCTCATATTGTTTTGGTTAAGCTTCAATAGAAGCAGTCTTTAACATTACAGTATCAAAATTCACTGAATATAAATTATAAATCTTATATCTACAGGAAAGTTTACATATGTCCCTCAGTAAATCACTGTAAGCAGTTTTTTTTATTTTCTTCTACGTTTAGTAACTCTGACAACAGATGACATTGCATGTTAAATTGAGTTTTAATGATTGAAAGATTATTACAAAATATGGTTTGTAATTTCTAATTCTTCCATCAACCCACCTGCTCCTGCAAGAACTGGTTTTATCTACTTTAACTTATACCAGATCGGATCATCCATTCTAGATGTTTTTGACTTCTTTGAGCCACACTTGGCCTGCTAAAAGAAGTATGAGGTTTGCCCCTTAGTGAACTTTGAACCTGTTAGTCTGCTGAAGTTTTGTTAAAAATATGTTCATGAAGAGGAAACCAAAACACATTTTGGTGCATTTGTAGTGAATTCTAGCTATCCTGTGGGGAAGATTTTGACTCCCCAGTGGATTCTGTTCTTCTGCCCCTTGTGGTCCAATTTCAGTCACTCAGATTTTGCACTTGGATCTCTAGTGGTTGTGACTAGTCTGGTGCAGGTTTCTACTGCATCCTCGTGTGTCTCAGTTTGTTAAATAGAGACTTCATAAGATTAATATTACTCAATAAATCCACTGCTGTAAAAGTTATGAATGTGATGAAAATGCAATAAAAAGAGAATATGTGCCAGCACATGGGTTTCTTTCCAAATGTCAGCAAACCCTCTTCCTCAAGTTGCCTGTTGATAAACTTTAAGACTATTAGTACTACATAATTACCCTATGTAATTGTTTAGAATGATGGGAACAAACAAGATGCTGCTGTTACAGTATTTACCCTTGCCACTGCATAGCAGCATTTCCTTACCTTGAATTTTATTTCACTTTAGTGTTTACAACTGTAGGGTTGAATATAAGGACAATTTTAGCATTTCTTGAGTGGTTTAAGTAACTTGTTCTTTAAGGCTGTGCCAACTCAGGTTACAGTTATCAAGTCATTGATACTCTTGGAAGTTAACCCAAGCCTGTTAAAGCCTACACAAAGGCAAGTAAAGGCTGGTCTTGATTCAGTTCTTGTGCTGTCACAAGCTTCCTGGGAAACTATGGACTAATTCTTTAGTCCCCATATCAGTGGGAGGTAAATGCCTGTGTACCTATGTGCTTGCATTTCTGGTGGAGAAGACTGTGTCCAGAGTACGTTTTTTTCCACAACTCTGGTGTGCCTGGGTCTACATTGAGTTTTCTGTGCCCAGAAGAATTACCTTGTTGTTCTGGTAATGTAGAGCTGCTAGACAGGCAGTGCTCAGAGTTGATGTGGGTTACTGCCAAATATACATTTGAGTTAAATTAAAATATTTGGGCATGTGTGTAAGTGGTACCTTAATACAAGCATGGGCTTTAGTATCTCCAGGCTTCCAGTTGTCCTCTTCTTCCATTTTAAGAGTATTGCAAAGATAAATATGTTGAAGACTGTATTGTTTTCAGATTGGATTCAGATGTGTGACTACTATAGGCCCTCTGTTAAAGATGTGTCTTAAGGTAAAGGCATATACAAAACCTTGGAGTTTTCTTTATTCTGCAACTTGCAGGCTGTAAGAGCATAAACACAACAAACCCATAAACATGTCAGTATGAGTTAGATCAAGGGACCAGGTTAAGCCTAGACCCTTAGGGAAGACATGGCAGCCTCCTGTCCCAGGGAGTGACTGGTAGCTGATGCTGTTCAGAATTCCCCAGGTGAATGCTGGGGGGAGGAAGGGAGCACTCTCTGAAGTTAGTTTTGAACCTCCAACTTGTTAACTTCATTTAACCTGGGAACTAGGACAACATGCCAGGCAAGCCAGGAGTTGAACAGTGCCCTTCCTGCTGCAGTGGGGTGATGGGAAAGGGTGATGAGTGCTGAGGTCTAAAGAAGGCATCTTTTCAAATAGCTAGATTAAAATCGCCCTGAAGTGAAATAAAACTGAGGGGCTTCTGTGGCTCTCCCACTGTTGGTGCCTTTCCTAATGTGTAGGTTTGAAGCAGCTGCTCAGACCTGTCTTGCTTTTCTCTTCGATCTTATTTCTTATGTTTATTAATAATAATTTGGGGGTTGTATGGCCTTCATGTTCTATACCTCCTGGAGTTCTAGAATGCAACAGGGAAGATGCTCTGTCTCCTGAGCTGTGAGGCAGTCATCCTGGCCATTTTTTTTTTCCCTGAAAGAATTCAAGATTCTGTGGAAGAAACCCATCATAAATTTAAAATATCCTGGGGACCCATACTTAGTGGGTTGAACCTTCCAGCAACACATATATATATATATAAAAGACCATTAATCAGAATGGAACTGTATTTTTTTCTGGTTGTTTTTCTTTTGTACATTTAAAACATGTCTTTCATGTTCACAGTAACCTTAGATGGGTTAAAAAGAAAAAAGGAATTACCCAATAGCACCTTTGCTGCAAAATCATAGCGCTGAGGACCTGACTACACATACTCCAGCTAATGCATCAAGGCTATGGAAGGAGGCATGAATATTGCATAAATCTGGTTGATTTATTTAGGTGGACTCACAAAAATACACTATGCAATATACATAGTCTTAAGTATTGTGGTAGAATTGCCAAACTGGAAAAGGCTGTGGCTTTGCTGAAGGTGAACCTCTTTGAGAAGGTAAAATTTGATAATGGTTAATGTGCTAAGTATGGAATACAGAGTATTACATTTTTGAGAGTAAAGGCTTTAAAAATTCTGTAAAAGCAAGCAGAACCAAATAAACTTTTAGCTAAAATCTAAGGAGACAGTTGAAGGAGAATAATTTAATTACAGTGAGTCTCCTTGTTAGCAGAGAATATTTGGGAAATAGTATTAATGCAACTGGGTAAAAGTTTAGTTTATTTTTGCTCTATGTTTCTGTTTCTTTAAAACATAGTGGAGATCTTGGACTTAATCAGGCATTAAGTGGTTAATTATTACAGAACCAACTTAATGTTGTACACTTATTTCCATTCCATGTGCTTTCGTTTTCCCATCTGTTTCTATATTTGGGGCAGAAGTTGATAAGGCTCTTACAGAGGTTTGCCTTGATGTGAATCCTTATGAGACACAAAGCAAGTGGGATGTAGCATATAACTTAGGGCTTTTTCAGTTGAAGGTGGCTCTACTGCATTTGTTCTGATGGCTCAAAGAAAAACAGGTAAAATATTACCAGAACTACTTTCTCATTTAGAGGAAACTGCCAGGTGCCTTGGTCCTCAAGTCTCCAGAAAATGGGCAAAGGTTTGCCCCTGAATCCCCACTGGAATACTGATGGACACTAAGCTTGCCTGTGGTACAAAACAACCAGCTATTTAATGGAGGACCAAGAAGAGGAACCTCAACTGAGAAAGCCTAGCAATACTGGAATTGTCACTGCGAACTGTTTGCTCACTGTTTTGAATCTTCCAAAAGGGGTGGTGGTGGGGAGAAGAGCAAATCTGCTTCTGTGCTTGCCTCTGCAGGAAGGAGTGGCTGACAAAAATGTGTCGTGTGTGTTTGGAAAGGGAGAAAGTGAATTGATTAGACTAAAGAGAATAAGGTTTATCCACAGATCATCTGGGTGCATGTGAATATATGGAGGTGGATAGTTTCTTGCCAGAAACTTGTATAAAATTGAAAAAACAGAGCAGGTTTGTTTGTATGTTTGTTTTGTTTTGTTTTTTCACTCTAGCAGGATATAACTAGATTGTAAGCTTTGGCAGGACTCAACATCTGAATGTTTCTTGAAACTCTGATAATGTTTGTAAAACTGATGCTGGAACTGGAATAAATGAGAAACTTTTCTATATTCTCCTTCATGTTAATTAGGTGAAACAGTAAGTGTTATGTTTGTCCAGAAAGAGGTTAAAGCAAACAAGACACCGAGAATGGAGAAGCCAAAGAATGATAAGTAATGAGCCAATTTCTCAAACTCTTGATGACATACCAAGAGTTTGGAAAAAGTAAGCTTGTGAGCTTCCTTTGTTATTCTAACCTCTTGAACAGAAGAATCCAGTCCAAAGAGCTATAAATGCTTTCCAATAGCGAAGTTTATGACCAAGTTTATGACCTAGTTTCTGACTGAAACACAGTATCAGTGTGTGGAAAGGGGAAAGAGCTTAAATGAAGATGCTGGTGGCAGTGCCTCTAGAGTGTGGTGTTAGAAACAGTCTATTTAGGCATTCACATTGTTTTTTTGGTGTTGTGGCTGTTGGGTTTTTTTCCTTTTTTTTGCAGGAAGCATTTGAAATGCCTGGGTTGTCACACAGAATTTTCATAAGATGTCTGATTTTTTTTTAACAGAGAGCTGATTGAAGAATTATAATAGTTCTAGGATTATTTCAACAGGAAGCCTTTCTAGATCCTGTGTTCCTCTAGAGCAGTGAAGGGAAAAGAAAGATGCTTTCAGTTTCTTTAGAATTATAAATCTGTTCTGCAGAGAGGCAGGGAAAATGATTCATTCAATTTATGGCCCTCCTGTGAGGAGCAGGACAAGGAGTTGAAGGGAATATGCTGGGAGGGGATGGGAACACAAATGTTGGAGTTGTGATTTGAAAGTCAAATTGTCTTAAATGGGAGAAATATTTTTCTTTGCTTTTTTGCAGGAGGCATTGGAACAGACCACATTTCCATTAGCTGCCCTGGTGAGAGGCTGGCCAACATGGTACTTCTGTCATGCAGAACAGAGAAGCTAGATGAGCTGTTACAATTTGAGGGATTTCAGTTTTACTCACTGATGCCACTGAAAGCAAGGGAGCTGTGCTGACCTCCATCAGCTGTGGCTGTGCCCAACAACATCTATCCCTTTCATCTGCCTTTTCAAGGCTAGAAGTGATCTTAAGAGCACAGACTGTTCATGTCCCAGCCAAGAGAATGCCATTGAAATACATTAAATAATACTTGGTTAGGATAATAAGAGCTATAGTTAAAATTCTTGCAGTGTTTCAATTATAATTCCTTTATTATTCCAGTTGCTTATAGCTTCCTGAAATGCTTGCTTCTCAAGTTGAAATTTTCCAGACTTGATTTTGGCCTGACAGTGACCTTTCCTCCCTTTGTTTATCTTTTCTCTGTGGTATTAAGTGAATATGGCTTGAGCATTTAATTTATAACAAGAAGAAAATAATGGAAAAATACATTTCTGCTTTTACTTTGAAACCCTGAGACTGAATAGCTCAAGTGGAGCAGATGTTAGAGAAATGGTGGTGAAAATCATCAGAAGTGCTTCTTCAATCTTACCAAAATCTGTGAGAGGGAGCACTCAGAGTGCTATCAACTTTAGGTCTTACATTTTAACTTTCTCTCCATTGTGCACATGCGCTACACTCCTTCATAATTATGACATGCAGTTATTTTGGTCTGAGCAGAGATCAACTGAATGAAGCAGTAGTCCTTGGTGAAAGAGCAGATCTGTTTTTTCCTGTTTGCCATGACCTTGGTGAGACAGAGCCTGTAATCCAGGAAGAGAGCAGCACAGCTGGCAAGTACGGTGCTGGGATGTGCAAGGAGAGGCCTCTGGAGCATTCCTCCTGTCCTGCAGTTCAGGTTGAAAATGTTGATGTTTTCAGAAACTCTTCTCCCAAGAAAACTGATAAACAAACCACAAATTTTAAATAAACCTTTTGACAGTTCTACTCAAGCTGTAGGCTACACTACTTGAAACCAGAGCCCAACTGACTTTGGGGATGGAATTTATACCTGGGGTGGAAAGGGCAGAAATAAATTGTGAAGTGCTTTCCATTAAATTAATGCTGTTGTCATACCTATTTATTGACTTTTGTAAAGACTACTGATGATGGTGGTGATGTAAACAGCGAACTGTGGTGTTTTACTGCTTGACTTACAAGATATTTTTCAATAAAAAGTCGTGTGCCTGCCTGTTAGCTTGCACACAGGCATGTTTTGCCTTAAGGCTGTGGTTTATGCCAAGGACAATCAGTGTGAGTTTTTCTGTAAAACATTATACGAAACTTTTAATTTCTGGAATTGGTTTCTCTTGGTCTCTTCCATGGGAAGTATCAAATCATGTGCATTCATGAACCATCTTTGTTTCTTTTGTTAAATGGATGTGTCTTGCCAGTGAAGCAGATAAAGTGCCTGAGTCTGAAAGTTGCAGGGCAGCAGCAGAGAGGAGATCAGAACAGACCTGCCAGCAGACCTCACAGAGATTCTCACCTGCCCTTTAACATATGGTTTAAGTGAATTCCCTGACTCTGAACCTTCTGTGCAACATCACAACTCTCTGATCTTGTAGAGGACCATAGAAACTTCCTTCATTAACTGGCATCACCTTACCTTTATCACCTGCAAGATTGTCCCTTGCAGGAACTCCTAAGGGCTATTAAGACACTGCTTCAGCATCACTGCCAGCTGCTGGGTAAAAGTTGGGTGCCCATGACATAAGCCCAGCTTTTTATATTGTTGAAGAATACTTATTTCTTGTTGGCAAGTAGTACTGTATTTATGGTTTACTTAAGATTTAAGGATCTCAGGATTTAAGATTTGGTCAGTAAGTACAGAAGTACCATCATAACCACTTCCTCATCTAAAAATTATTTGGAATATGTCTGCTGCACCACAGAGTGAAACAGCTATCTTAAAGTTGCATTGATTTGTCATAAAATACCAAAATCTAATGCCAGAACTTTAAAGGAAATTCTTCTGTGTCTCCAGTTTGTCTTCAGAGCAGAAGGAGCTGTTTTCCTTAAATCGGCCACCAGATTTTGGTCTGACTTGCTGTTCTCTTGATGGGAATCTTGTCCAGTGTGGCATCCTTCTGACCTGTCCCTGAGTGAGCCACAGACTTCACAACCATGTTAAGGACATCTGTTGATGTGGCTTATTTTCTGGGGAAAATCCTGGATTCTGAGTTCTATCAGGCCTCCTGATGCTCGTCAAATGACTAAAATGGAATTGCTTGGAGCAGGAACAGTAAACTTTTCATTCTGAAGTTAAAATACAGCCTTTTTGAAGCTATCCTTGCCCATCCTACTGGGACTAAGCAGTGCAGACTTTGGTATTGGCAGAAAGTAGTGAGTATCACTGTGAAAGTTGTGGGTGCGTGAGAGTCAATGTGCAAGAAGTTTTAGGTGAAAAGAAATAATCAAAACTGAACTGAAAATGGCAGACATGTTTCTGTGATGCTTTTCTTGTCATTTCAGTCTTCATGGAATCTATTGGTTTAGGTTTCTTCTCTTCCATGCTGTCTTTGGGCTTGTACTTCCAGTTGAATTTTAAAATGTGTTATATATGAAAGTTAAGCAACTATTTCCATCATGGATATTTAAATGAAGGCTCGATTACTGGAGTATCTAGACATTTGTTGTTCTGAGACTTCTGGCCCAACCTGCTTGAGCTCTATACTTGAATGGATGTGTGCAGTGTTACAGCTAGACCTTGGCTCTTTTGTCAGCTGTATGTTATTGAGGGTGGTTTACTAACAGAGGTATAGAGCTAATTTTATCCTGTTGGTTTTATGTTCAGTGGTGTCTGTATCGGTCTTTCCTCTGTGTAATATTCACTTTAACTGTAGGCTTGAGTATTCTGCCCATTTTGCCCAGAATAGACCCTGATGTTAGAAACTTTAGTAACAAAAGTCTTTCTGTCCTGAAGTATTATAAAACTGACCAGTCATCCTTTAACCTTTTGGATTAAGTTTAATGGGAAGTAACAGTTTTAACTCTTTTTTTTTTTTGCTGCTGCTACTTGGTTATTAAATAGTGGTGATGAGTACTTCAGAAAAACTCAGTTTAACAACTGAAATGCCAATCTGCTAATCACCCTTGCTTTGTCACTTCCCCAGATTCCTTGTACTTTCTCTTATCTGCATGATCTGTAAGTTAATAAAAGGCACACCAGATACAAAGGCCAGTATAGGCAGAAAAAACTCCCTGAGAGAGCTGAAGCAACTCCCATGCAGTAAATTCACAACAGTTCTGCTGAAAGGAGAGATCAGAATAACACTTTTTTTGGTGCCTGGATAATTATGTGAATGAGCCTCCGGTGCCTGACCTCCTTCCCAGGCCCCTTGAAAGTAACCATAATCCTCCTGGCTCGTGTTTCCTCTGCCAGAATAACACATCAGCTCATAGTTTGGAAAATGTCCTGCTTTGCAGATGTGCTCTGTCCCAGGGAGGACAACCCTCACTCAGGCTGTATGCTCCTTGGGTCAGCTGCATGATAGCGTCTCTTCTTGGCCCCCTTGGAGATGATTAATTCTGATTACTTTGCTGCCCTGTATAATGTCAGGGCAGTCTCTTATTTTGAGGATTAGCATAGGAGGGCCGTGTTGCAGATCTCATACTGTTGGTTTTGGACATGGGGTACATATGGTTACTCATTGGCTGATGTTTATGTGTCAACTGAAAATTGAATGTTTAAAGTGGTTTTAGCATGCTTACAACTCAAAGTTTGTAGATCATTTTTTGGGGGTGGGTCACAATTAGGACATAGGGAGAGGTTAAGCTGAGGTGGAAATAATTGTATTTTGCAGGGAAGTGAAGATGATGGTGACATATAGCTGCAGGGCAGATAAATGGAGCTCTATTGGAGGAGGGGGAGGGATATGTTCCCCCCTGGAGTGGGCTGACTGGAAAAGCTAAGCCTCCACTGTGTGCTTCCAGCACTGATAAGTATTGTATTTAGCTGATAAGGAGAGCAAATTAGAAAACATTCAGTGTCTCTGTACAAAGTAAGAGTCTGTCTGTGACTGTAAACAGGGAAAGGCAGCACAGGGCTGCCCACTCAGGAAATGTTCAGATGCAGGGGCACTAGTAAGATGACAGACCCAGGGAAACCAGCAATCTGGAAAGCAAGATTTGGGAATTTCACTGTGATCAAAGCAGGACCCGGCAGGAATATTGCCTTGTCAGCAGGTTTGCATTGCCATTGTCTGATGGAGATGGTGCCTGCTTGGCTCCCACCAGTGTCCAGCCTAGCCAGCCATGCTATAAATTTCCAGGGTAGAAGTGATGGCACAAGTGTTTTCATGTGTTATTCCCTTGCTCTGGTCAGACCACCCTTGGGTAGGCAGATTACAGTCAGTCAAAGTTATGCTGGTGGCAGCACTGCATCTTTGCCATCTGTAGGTTCAGATATGCCAGAGATTAGGCCTGTTTCAAGCTGTCTCTTTCATGGCCATACCCTTCAACTGATCCAAATCATTAAGAGATTAGGTTTCTTGAAATATCAGGATTTGTTGGGCCCCCTGGCTGGAGCAAACCACTTAGCCTATGAGTGCAGGAAGGCTTGAATAGGTTTTTAGTGTGAAAGAAATGCCAAGTTCCTAACATATAGAGAAGAATAGTCTTTCACCTGCAGAGTGTTGGTAAATGCTGGTTTTATACTGTGATCAAGGGCATTCACTGATAAGCTGGTGGAAAAAGGAATGCACTGATGGAAGTGTTTCTTCTAGGCAACACAGCACAATAAAAATATGAATATGTATGAGATGGAGAGTGCTGACTTCTCAGAGCTTCCTGAATGCACACTGCTTTAAAACTGTATTTTCTTTGGGGACTGTGTTACAGATTTATTAAAGCACAGGTTGGCAGGCAAAGTAGAGACTTTTTGATTCCCATGCTGCACTTTCTGAGGAAGAATCTGTAAATAACCCAAAGTGAGATTTTTGATGCTTTGGCAATCAAGAATTTGGCCAAAGCTGGGGGAAAGGAGTACAAAACATAACACATATGCTTTTGTTTGTTTGGAGGAGACTGCTGCCCAGCTCAATTGCTTTTTATTGGCAAATAATGAATTTCAGTACAGATAAACACTGTGAATTTTTGCCACCATAAGAAAAAAGGCCAAGCTCCTTGTCCTATATTTGAAGCCATTTTCTGTACTTGTGGGTGCAGGTCTTTCCCACTGTGCTGGCGTGAGGCTGGGAATTCCCTTGATTTTAAGCTCTGAGCAGGGATCTGGACCTAGATGTGTCTGAGTCTCTGCAGTGGAACTGCAAGCATTTATGGTAAAGCGTAGTGTGGGCAGATCATGTGTGACTTGTCTATTAGTGAAATGTCTGATAATTTCAGACTTGCTTTGAATAGCTTTCACATTCTGGTTAACCCTTTGCATTCCCTGATTTGTCAGTTCTTACTGAATAATCCACCCAAAATGGCGTAAAATACTCTTGTCATTTTTAAAATAGACTGTTAATAAGAAAGAATATGTACTCCGAGTCCAAAGATGATTCATTCTGTTTATTCATAGAATGGTTTGGTTTGGAAAGGAACTTGAAAGTTCATCTAGTCCAATCTCCCTGCCATGAGCAGGGATGTCCTTCACTAGACCAGGTTGCTTAAAGCCCCATACAACCTGGCTTCAAACACTTTCACAGGAATAAAACAAGTCCTTTGGATATTCTCTGCATTAAGGTAATAATAAAGTAATTCACATTATCACGAACAGGCTTTTTTGAGTCTTATTTAAGTGAATATAATATTTCCCATGTAATTTATAGTAAAATGGACATGAACATTTTATATATATAGGTCTTATTTTCACCCACTAACATGCAAAGGCATATTTTCCTCTTAGAAAAGAGTTTTTGATCAAATTCTACTTTTTCAAATCTACAGAGGTTTAACAAACAGTTCTGCTGATTTCTCTGCAACGAGTTCTGATGTTTTTCTACTACTGAGAGGAGGCTGACCAGTAGCTATGGAAAAAGTGTACGTTTTATTATTATTTAAAATGTCTCAAACTTTCAATACCCAGAAATTGCTATTTTAAATATACTTCACTTTTTTATCTGCAGATCCTCCCACATAATTTAAGTTTTAAGACAGCTGTGATGGCCTTCTCCTGCTTGCAGCTGTTCCCTTTTTCTTGAAATTTAGACTGACTGAAGCAGTTGGTCTAGAAATTAATGGTTTAATTAAAGGGGAACTTGCTTACTGATCCTTTGGTGTTACACATAGACAATGTCTACGTACACACATACCTACAGTATGTGATACATACATTTGAAAGTGTGGTTTGGTCTACAAAGCCAGGGAAGAGAGCAAAGCTCTCTTTTGCAGTTTTTGCAGAATGATCTCACCAAATGCAATTATCTAAAACTCTAGTTCCACTAACAGTTTGCATCTGGCTGCCTGGAGAGGTAACTCAGCAGTTAAGCCAAGCAAAGCAAGGACTGTATTGCAGCAGCTTACATTTTTTTATTATTATTTTTTTTTGCTCATGAAATTCCCCCTGTTTAACTTTACAAGTGGATTGGAAACTTAAAACTGGTGCTAGAAGGGGTGATCTCCAAACCCTGTTGTCTGACATGGATTCTTGAACTTAAAGAATAACTGTTATCAAGTCTCTGAAATTCACCCCATAAATTAGGAGGCTGGGTTTCTCTGGGGATGCTGGTACAGGGCTATGCTGCATGAACTGAGTCCTTGGCAGGATTGCTTTTTGTGTGTTTGTACAGGAGGGATGGGGATGACAGGAATGTAACTCCAAACAAATCAGCCTTTTTGAAAAGAAAATGTTTATTGAAGTTGGCTTTAACATAGGTGCCATAGCAAGGAGAAGTGCAGTGGTATTTAAGCGTAACATTGGCTTGAAATGGATGCTGTGTATCTTCTTTTACATCTGTTAGATTGCTCTGGATGTGATGTGTGTTGCTGCAGCCAAGGTCAGATGCAGGTCAGGGGAATGTGTGTGTGTACAGACTATCTATAGCAGTATATAGCAGAAGCATCTGCGAGCTGTAGAGCTTTGCCAGTATCACATAATGATTTGAAACACCACTAAGCTTTAAAAAAAAGCACACTTTCTCACAGCATTGGCTGTTCAAGTGTGTAATGGATATTCTTAACTGCAACAGGAAAGCACATACAGTGATTAAAACACAGAGCAGAAGAATTAGTCAAATTTGGCACAAATGTTGGAGAGAGTGTCTGCTTTAGCTGTAGATACAAACGGAACACTAGCCAAAATTCCTTTCAAAGGCTTTAATTACATCTGTTTTAATTTAGGATGTAAAATGAAGGATATTGTTTTTTAATATAAGTTTAATTCATGGTTAATCTGTGGATTGCAATATCCTTCCAGTAGGAATGCTGTGCTTGGAATGGGATAATTAAAAACTTCCCTTTTGAGCTGCTTGTTAGTCTGTGGCAAGGCCAGAACTGTGTGCTCTTCAGATATGTGCAACTGGTGGTGGTGGATCACTTACCAGCAAAACCAGCACTCTTTTGATTTTAATGGAAGTGCTTTATTGTACAATAAGCTGTGAATATGCAGTCATCAAAACCTGGTATCTTTTCTGTAGTCTTGTTTGTTTTTCTGAGGTGCACACAATAAGACTGGAGAGTAGTACTTCTCAACTGTAGGAAAGCTCTCTGCTTGTAAATGAGAAAACATGCTTGAGCTAGCCTGTGTTTTTTCTCTAATTAGCCTTTTCTGACTAAGAAAGGGACCTTGTGTGTGCAAGCATGTGTTAGTTCCCTTATTCTGTACTGCTCAATGTCTGTGGGAGTCATGTGCCGGTAAAGAGCGAGTTCAAAATACTCCTGATAAGAGTGCAAGGTCCAGCTAGTCTTGCAAACCTGACTGCTCATAGAAAGGGTTTTAAGAATGCCATTTGAAAAACTAGAGCTGCTGTATAATTCAGCAGGTTCAAATGATCTAGATCTGAAAGATTTGGGAATATTATCTGAATGAATTTGAAAAACTACTGGCCGCTGTATTGAGTTGTGAAATAAACAGTGAGTTGGGCAAGAGGAGCAAGAAGAAAAGGTCATCTGTTGTCCTCCCACTCAAACGGGCAGAGGAAGGGCAACTAGGAACTGCTGCCCAGTAAGCCTCTGTTTTAGTCCTCATGTAAACAAGTACACCAATTAATAAGGTAATACATTTAAAAATAGAACCTCTGTGTATCAGAACAACAGTAACAGGAGTTAGAAACAATGTGTCTGGGTAACAGAATCTTGGGTCTTAATTAGTTTACTTACTTAAATAATTAAATTGGGCCAGAAAAACTGGAAAGCCTTTTAAATAAAAATTATAGTATCAGTAGTAGGAGGAGACTGCAGTTCATATAATGTGACTTAATTTGGAGGGAGTAATATATAGTATTTTCTAGTGAAAAAATACTTATAATGTCATTTTAATTGACTAGTCTGTGAAAGCTGGGACACTAACTGAAATTGAAAGCTAGCAAAAAATAAAATCCAAGCTGCCCCCCTCAAACCCAGGAGCAGATGGTAGTAATAACATACAATTTTACAGAATGTTATCAAGTGATCAGGTAATGCCTTTCCCACCTTATTTTAAGATAGTGCATATTGCCAAACTCTACAAGCTCTCTTAAACTTCACTGCATTTTCTTCTGCACACAGGGGTGATCAACTCTTCACAAACAGCTTAGTCTAAGATCCTACTCACAGCAAGACAGTATGTGCTTTTAGCAGGGTCTTGGTTTTTGTCATTACTCATGTAATTACTTCATGTGATTGCTGAGTTTGGTGTTTAAATTAAGTACATAAGAAACCCCCCCTAAATACCAGAACACTTCTGATAAAATCCTGAGCATGTGGCAGTGCTGCCCCTTGATGTGTCTTTTGTCCCATGATGTATCTGTTAAGAGTAGGAAGAAAGTGATAAGGGTGAATTTGAGCATGAAGCAAAACCACAGACCCAGTCCAAAGAAGCCTAATCTTTCAGTTGCCAAATATAGGACATCACTGGATGATGTGCTAAACGTTTTTCTATAATATCATTCACTATTAATTTTCTGCATCCTTCTCATTTTAGAAGCCTTAGAACTTAAAAACAAGATGTCACAGGCAATCCTCTTTCTACTCCCTCCTCCCCCCATTTCACTGAAAGAGTGATCTGCCATGGCAATGGAAGTGTGATGTAAAACTATGGGATAATCTGTTGCAATATCAAAATATTTAACATTAAAAGCCACTTAAATGTTCTCAGGCTCAGAGGTTTCATTGTGGTGGTGTCTTGTCTTTACCTTGCTTTACCTATTCTTGCATTGTACTTGCTGTATGCACACCCTGCAAACATAAGGCTTTTTTAGTAAGAGAACAAATAACTTCACAATGATTATCAGCTGTGTTGATATTGATATTGACTGTTCTGTATATTTATTTTAAAATCACTATCTCTTATCATAGTAACAGCATTGTGGAACAATGTGTTGGAATAATTGCCAAGTACCCAAGAACTGAGACAATCTTGCCTGAATTTTTCATTTCTCAACTATCAGGATTTTCTGTTAGTGAAAAAGAAGTTGCTGTGGCTACCTAAGCTGAGAATAGCTTGTTGATGGGGAGGTTTTCTTTTCAGCTGGAAACCCCCCTGTGAAACTTCTTCATAATACTAGCTCACAGTTCAGCACAGCAAACCCAAACCAGGGTTTTTGTGTTCAAAGCAGACTTCTGCTTTGAGTGTGACCAGAGGAGAGCCACAAAGATGTTCAGAGGGCTGGAGCACCTCCCCTATGAAGACAGGCTGAGGAAGTTGGGAAGAGAAGAGGAGGCTCCATGGTGACCTTGTAGCAGCTTTCCAATATCTGAAGGGGACCTACAAGAAAGCTGGGGTAGGGCTTTTTACATGGGTGTGTAGTGAGAGGACAAGAGACAATGGTTTGAAGCTTAAAGAGGGGAGATTCAGGCTGGACATGAGGAAAATTTTCTTTCCTATGAGGCTGGTGAGATGCTGGAACAGGTTGCCCAGGGAGGTTGTGTATGACCCCTCCCTGGAGGTCTTGAAGACCAGGTTGGATGGGGCTTTGAGCAACATGATCTAGTGGGAGGTGTCCCTTCCCATGCAGGGGGTTGGAGCTAGATGATGTTTAAGGTCCCTTGCAACCCGAACCATTCTGTGATTCTATTCAGGCTAACGTAGCCCACTGCTGAGCAAATAGTCACAAGGCATGAGGACGAGCATTGTGCAGGGAATAACCACCACAGTCCTCTGCATTGGTACTGCCTTGGTTCAGCTGAGACTGCCTTACAGCATCCCCTCACAGGAATACAGTGTTTTGAAACTTATTACTTGCATTTTCTTCTTTTAGGATAAACCAACCTCATCTGCACTGCATGTTTTGAAAGTCATTGAAATGCCAGTACTTTACGAGTAGGGTTTCTTCATGCTACTTCTAATGCTTATTTGCAAAGCATCCTAGAAAATTTAGATTTAAGGATGAGCAAACAGGTGTGACTGAAGTAAGAAGCAATCCATGCTTTTCACATTTAATGAACTGACTGTGAGATTTATGGGTTTGGGATTTGTTGTCCTTGGTTAGAAAAAGATGTAGAGTTGAAATATTCTCTCTCATTCTTTCTGAAATTTTCCTTTTTTATTTTTTATTTCTTAATAGAAAATCTTGAGCTTTGATAGTCTGCTCCAGTTTTGTAGTGTAGACAGAAGAACTTCAGTCTGCTCTCCTGGTTTTGTTGACTAGTTTAGAAAGTTTTTTCAACTTTGCAATTCCTTATTTGATTTAAGAATTGGTTGTTATTATTGGTCAGTTAACACAATTCAGAAATGGGTCACAGACATAAAGCATCACATGAGAACCAGCATTTAATACTCTGTTTAATCCAGTGCTTTTTATTTGCATAGGCAAAGTGTTAGACAATAATTATCTTGTTAAATTTACATAAGAATCTTAAAGTGTTTTCTTTTAAGTTTCTTATGAAAGAGAGAATCTGTGTTGTCACAACTTGATAGGTTGAATCAATAATCTGAAGTGATTTAAAGTGCTGCTAAGTCAAAAATATCTTGTTTAAGGAACTGAAAGAAGGGAAAAAGAGGATTTCTCTTTCCTTTATAACATTCTTTAGGTTGTGGTTTAGTTGTTTTTTCCTTGTATTTTGGGAATCACTTTTGTTCTCTCTCATATACGAAACCTGTTCAATTGGTGGGATGAAGCATAATTTTTATAAAATTATTCTCTCTGCCTGTAAAGTTATACTCTGGCTTTTTTCCATTTGCATTTTGTCATATGTTGAGTCTGCTGAGTGCTGACAAACACAGGTGAAACATGCAGTCTTTACTTGCAGTAACTCTGTCAGTGCAGGTCGCTTGCTTATTCTGTATTTATCTGTTCATTTCTCTGAGCTCATTAATCCATCAGCATGACACAATCCTTCCAATGAGATTGTGCCAAATGTTACAGTAGCACACCAGCATAAACCTGCATGCCATTTATTTTTCCAGATATCAAATAAGATAATTTTCCTGTCATCTAATATTTATGTCCAGTACAGTCAAAATTCACCAGTGTTTTCGTTTTTAAGAGGAAATAGCACAGTCATTCAACAGCATTGCCTGAAAACTTAGTTCAGGGTTTACATACTTAGTGCCTGACCCTCTACCCTGCAACACTTTGCTTTGAAGCAGAAGGGTGATGGGGAGAGCATGGGATAAGCCTAACTAGGAGGGATTGCTCAGCATGCAGGACTCCACTGGTATTTAAGGCTGAGCTTCAAGAGCTGCTCAAGAATTACTGCTGCTTATGACTGTTTGGCCTGGCAGAGAGTCAGAGCTATTAACTTCAGAATAACATATTTTTAAAGAGAATGCAGTGGTTGGGGAGGATGGGAGGGAAGGGGCTTTTTTCTTAAAATAATGCCTCATTAACCAAATTTATGGCAAGAGAAAGGGTTCTGCTTGAAGTATGGGCTTTCACAGTTCCGAGTGATGTATAAAAGTAGTTGGGAATGCAGAACATCCAGGAGAACCTCAGGATCCAGTTTTGGCTTCTTGAAGCATTCACAGCCTCATAATTCTGCAGATGGAGCCTGCCTTGTGCTGGCTTTTGCAGCTGTGCCTCCAGATCAGTCTGAATTCCTACACATCACTTACACTTTCTCTTTTCCTGATTTCTATGTATGTGTTATTCTTCTGTTCATATGCTGTTTATTAAAAACAAACCTCCCCTGTGTCCCCTTCCTACAGTGCTTAAAATATTATGCTTACCTGTAAGGATCTGGAGCTTCAGTTTCATATGCTGTGCTTTTTGTGAGCATATGTTCAGAAAATTATGCATACAGAGTATTTTTATTATTTGTGGATATCTCCATCTTGCTTTGAAAGCCACCCTAGCAGCATTTAAATAGTCCTTTTGCATGGTGGTGGTATTTATTATAACAGAGTCTGAAATACAAGTAATGTTTTCTTGTAATTGAGACAGACAGATGAAAAAAGTTGTTCATTAATTATCAGGACTTACCCCAAAACAAGCAGCTGTTTGACTTCAGCTGAAAGTGCTAAATGTTTTGGTCACCCCTTTCCTGGCATTGACAGAATTTTTGGACTTCTGCCAGAGAAACAGAGCACAATTGAATGTACAGAGAAGGATACAGTAAAAAAACCACCCCGCAAAACAAACAGCAGTAGCAGGCTTTTGAGTCAGATTCTCTGCTCTTTATGCTACCTGTCCTCTCCTTTTTGTCTAAGCAATGAATTTGTGTTTAGGTTTGTATGAAAAATACTTTCTTCCTTTTCCAGTACTTTGGTTTTGTTTGCTCTGCTTTCTCTGTGCTCTTGTTCTCTTGTGCACTTTTCCTTCCCATGAACATGGATTTTCTTTTCCACCTCCTGCTCAGAGCTAAAATTCCTTTCTCTCTTAAAATCCATTTTTCATGTTTCTTCTATCTTGCTATTTCTTACACTCTTCAATCTCTCATTCTTCTTTCCTGCACATGTCCCTTGGTTAGGTCCTGTACTTTTCCCAAATCGTCAACTTGCTTAAAAAAGCAAAACAAACCCCAAAACATCACCCAAACAATAAAAGTCCTGAACCTGAGGCATCCTACTGATCAGGTGCTTCAGGTTCTTGACAAAGGCTGTACATACATAAAGCCTTCGACTTCCAGCCTGAGCGAATACTATTATTGAAAGCCTTTTTGTTGGGCTTCTAAATGCAGAAAATCTCAAGCTCCTAGGAACAGGTTAACAGGGGAGAATCAATATATTAGTGTCACCTGTGCTGCTAGCTATAGCTTGTTTCTGTGTCAACATTTCCATTTTAAATTTTTGCTTTCAAGGGTTTATAATTCTGCCATTAAAATTCACTGCCGACTGAAACTTGGCATACAAGGACTAAGCCTGGAGCAAAATTTCCACCCTCCCACCCCAATAGCTTTTTAAGCTAAAGGAACGCAATGAAGACCATTAGTCTAATGATTAGAAAGGCAGCATTATTGCAATCTAAAACCTGCTTAGTTTACTTACTTCATATGTTAGTCTTCAGTGTGGACTTACAGTTTAGGTATTTTGGAACCGAAGATTGAATGGACCAGTAAAAAAAAAATAAAATTAAGAAAACAAAACACTTTCTTGATAACACTTTCACAATATCTCTTGGAATGGATTTCAGTAGTCAGTCCATTTATTACACAACTCTACTGCTGCAAAATAAATGCCTTAAATTTGTTTTACTTCAAGACGCCTGGATCTAGAGCATCATAGGCCTTAAGGAAAAGAAAAGAACATGGTATAGAAATCAAGAGACTGAATACTCCAGGCTCTTGGGTGCAGGAAGCTGAAAGCTTCAAACCTACTGCAGTCAGACCACGCAGGATGGGGCTTCCCTGGGCAACCTGCAGGTGTGGGGGCTCAGTCTGCTCTCCCTCCAGAGGTGTTTTCAGCTGGTGACCTGTTCCAGACTGACTGCCTTGCTTATATGTCATCACTGGGGAGATGCCTCATTTCTGGGCAGATAAAGTAGAGACAAGCAGGATCCTGTTCTTAATGAGGTAATTTAGGTCACCCAGCAACCACCTGATGTGGGGCAAATTTCTCCTGTCTGATTGCCCGAGGGCAAGTATCTATCCATGCAGCCTGCTGCTGGAGCAGTTGGTATTAATTGGCACCTTTACTTGTTGGCCTTGCAGGGAAGCCTTGATGGGAAAATAACCCTTTCCTCCTAAAAGCAGATGGCACAAATCAAGTTGCAGTGTTTCAGAGTTAGCTGTGTAGCTGTTCTTGAGTAAGCCTGTATTTGTGCAGCTCATCTTGCATATCTCACCAACTCTGATGCCACATGTGAAGTAAAAAATGCAAACAGAAAAGATGTGTGGAAGGAAAGATTGAAAATTATTTAGTAATGAGAGCAGATGTTTGATCTGTCCCAGTAATTTGCCTTTAAAGATTAATTAAATAATGCTTAATCTGGGAAGTCAGTGTGTCACATATTTGACACCCACATAGGTAACTGTTGCTTTTAATAAAAAAACTGGTTTAAATAGGAACAGGGAAATAAACAGGCCAGCAGAATTGCCAGTTTCCCCTTATAGGACTGAATTCTGGTAACTTACATATAACAGCAAATTCATGTTTTGAGTCTTTTGAAGATGACTTTTGCTTAAGAGAATGAACTGCATTAGAGGTGTATCTGTCAATGGTTTGTCACGACTTCTTTGTTTTTTGTGGAAAGGGGCCTATAGGATAAAACACAGTACTTCATCATCAGAAGCCAGCTGTGTGAGTGCTGATCACAGCAAACCAGCAGGGCCAGCCATCAAGTCACTTATTCCACTGCCATTGGGCTGAAAGTGGGGTGAGCCAGTGGGCTGGTGAGTCAGCGGTGGCAGGGGAGCTTCAGTGCATCTGCCCCTCCCCCTCTGAACCTGGAGGGAATCACCAGAGGCTTCCTTCCTCCTCTGGAACCACTGCCCAGTAACACTGTTGACTTCTGGGTACCTGATTGGGCTGCTGTGCACTCAACCTGGTGCGAGGCCACATGAGGAGTGTGTCTATGTGTCAGCAGTTTCTGCCAGAATTGGTGCCAGAGCACTTGTGTGGTACTGAGCTTTGGCGTGGTGGAGAGCTTCTGGCTGCTGGCATCCCTCCTGGGGGGCTTGCCAGCACTTGTGCAGTAGCTGTCCTTCAGGGAGCAGTTATGAATAAACAGCTGGATAAATTGCTCATTTTTCCCCCTGTCTCTGAATGCTGATACTGTATCACAGGCCCTCAGATTGGCCTCCAAATAGTAGAAAATGATTGGGTAAAAGGATGAGAAGATTTCTTTATGATTTTAAATGCCCTCAGCCATGTTTTTGTAAGAATCAGAAGAGCTTTCCTACCTTTCATACTGCTTTCTGTTTTACAGTGGTGTTTATGGTATAACCCAGAACTCCTCTCATGCAGTGCCCTTCTTCTCCAACACAGCAAACACTTGAAGGGATGATCACTCCTCTCTTGCTGTATTGGCATCTTTGGGCTGTGTGTACATGGAAGAGGGAGAGAAAGCAGAATTGTCAGCAAAATGTTATTTTACCATGTGATTTAAATCAGAGGCATTTTCAAGAAAAGTTTATAGACATGATTAAAATAATTATAAATAAAAGAACTGGGGTTCTGCTCTGGTAGTGTAACTTAAAATAATGACTGTGATTCTTCATTTTTTCCAGTGTCAGAGGAACTGCCCAGCCTTATGGCCAGGCTTCCTGTTTCTTCTGAAAGCTTGTTCAGGAAATGGCAAAATGCACAAAAAGGGTCTTTGTAATTGAAAAAGTTTGTTATTGTGCAGTTGAAGTACAGCTGTTACAGATTTCCTCACTTAAATTTGGACCCTTCCTGAGGTTTTGGTCTTCTAATTATTCTGCCCAGGTCACTGGTCTATAATGTCTATATTTAGCATATTATAAAAGTTTTCTGGTCATCCAAAGACTGAAGAGCCTTTCTGTAAAACTCTGATGCACCAAATATTAACCATCAATTTTCTGTTGGAGTAAAGAATATGAAGTGTGGAAAGTAAAGGTCTTTGCAATGAAGTTTGAATGCATAAGCTACATCACTGCTTCCATATTTTGCAGGTTCCCACAGGTTCTGAGAACAGTAGAGCTCATTCTCATTCACTCTGAAAAAAAAAGTAGAACCAAAACCCCCGCCCCCATCCCCCTCCCTTTTTCACCTCCCTCCCTCCCTCCCTCCCTCCCTCTGGTCAGGAAGACCATGCCCTCTTTATTGGGAGTTAGCTTGTAGAATGGCTGTATTGATTGTATTAGCTAAAAGTCCTGTGTTTCAGCTAGTTGTTCAGTTTCTTTCACTATTAGATAATGATAGTCCAAATGTTTTGGTCTTAACTTACTGGATGTATTTGAGGTTTGTAAATGCTTTGAAAGTTGTGCAGGAGACATAAGTTGGAGGGATGAGTGCAAGACTCTGGCTTTCTTGTGGAAGTTGTTCTGATCAGTAATGCAAGGAATGAGAAGCATGTTTATTTCTTTCTCCTTGTTCTAAGGTGTTACCTTCCTGTTCCCTTTTAAGAGTTACAGCTATGTGTTGTTGCTATTCACCTTTTAGATAGTGCTGTTTGCAAATCACTTAACCATAAGAAAATTCTGGATTAGGACATAATGGTAGATTGCATGTGAGGGATATTATGAGATTTTATGCACCAACATTTATAAGGTAGTATAAAATATGAAGAACAGTGGCCAGTGCCAGAACAGCTTTTGCATTTCCATGGTTTGGTTTTAGATTTTTAGATGCTGAGAGCAAGAATAGATGGGGTAGTGCTGTGAGTGTGGTGAAAATACTATCTCTGGATTACTACCTCTAATTGATCTCATAAATCAACGTAATTGTTCAGGCTTAGCTTCTCCCTGTACAAGTGGACCTTGTCGCTAATGCATCGCCCTGGGAATGAGCTGGTGACTTCTAAGAAAGTAGGTATGCCCTTTGAAAGTAGAGCCCATGACAGAAAGCAGGCGTATACTTTAATTCAGTGTGCCTTTAGAAAAAAAATCCCTTCTTTACATGCAATGAACCTATGGCTAGAGTTTTAAGGAACCTCTAAGACCAACTAGTTCCAACCTCGCTGCATGGGCAGGGACACCTTCCACTAGACCAGGCTGCTCAAAACACCACCCAACCTGGCCTTAAACACCTCCAGGGACGGGCATCCACAACCTCCCTGGGCAACCTGTTCCAGTGTCTCACCACCCTCAGATTGAAGAATGTATTCCTAACATCTAATCTAAGTCTTCCCTCTTCCAGCTTAAAACCATTATCCTTTGTCTTATTGCTACACACCCTTGTAAACAGTTCCTCCCCATCTTTCCTGTAGCCCCTTCAGGTACTGGAAGGCTGCTATGAGGTCTCCTGGAGCCTTCTCTTAAGTAGTTAAATGGCAGGGCCACCTCACCAGGCATTAGCTTTGAGCAATATAGTACAAGTAAAATGAGCTGGGTTTGATTAAGTGGCACTGGGACACAGTACTGGCCAATAAAAACTGTTTTTCATTATATATTCTGCCTTTAAAGTCAGCTCATTAGGTTTATATTTATATCATACCCTCTGCTCCTTTGAGCCATGTTAATTATAAGGTGGTGCATAACATAATCAGAATGCTTATACATGGGTTTTGCACGAGCAAAAATCGTATGCTTCAAGTTCTTTTTTCTTTTGAAAATTTGTGAAGTCTGTTGGTAAGAATGGGACATCAGTCTCAAAGGTGCCATTTCACTTCAAAGCCAGTGTGCTGAACTTGGCCCCAAGTTTGCTTCCAGCCAAGGTTGTGGCATCAAAAATTCTGCTCTTGCAGTGAAGGTTTGAAAGCTGAAAAAGGCATTTGTAACCAGGCTTGTGTATCCCTAGTTATGTGTGTATTTTTCTATGCGTGTTCATACACACCCATGCCTTAGGGTGGTCAGTTCATGGGCTAAAGTGTGTTTATGGGCAAGGATGGTGGCAGGTTAGTTTTAGTTTTGCTTGGTGCCACGAGAAGCTTCACAGATTTTTCTTTTGGAAAGAATACTACTGCTGATTGGTGAGGAAAAACCTGCACAACACCCCTGCTATGCTTTGCCAGAGCAGCAAGCTGCCAAAGGCCCAACCTTCAGCAATGTCCAGATGGGGCATATACAGTCTCTGGCAATTATTACAGATGTGCAGGTTGCCCACCCATTGCTCTGCCCCCAAGACCAGCTGGTCTTGGCTGGGTGCTGGTGTGGAGAGAGCCACAGTCTTTCCTGGTCTGCCCAAACTGTTTGTGCTGCTCCTGCCTGGGACTGTCACGCCAGTGAGCAACAGGCTTCACTTCTTGCCTTAAAAAAGCTCTTCCCCCAAAAAGGTGATGTCAGAAGAGATGCTGATGTTGGAGGAAAGGGAATAGTACTTATTCAGACAGTTTAAAATGCCTTAGACAGAAATAACAGTTGCCTTTTTTTTTTTTTTTTGAGTGACAACAAAAGCCTTGACCCAATGTTTGACCCTACATGCTTTTTTTCTCTTGTTTCTTCATCTTCTAGCCAAGGAAGAGCAGAGCTGAAGCTCTGGGCTGCCTACAGGTTTTCAGGAAGCAGTGACACGTAGCACCAGCTGCTCTCCCCCCTTTTCCACATATTGTTTTGGGATTTGTCAGAGAACATGCTGAGATGAGAGGCTGCTATTTGTTGGATTTTTTTTATATATATGTATATTTTTGTCAGGTCTGATGCTGAATGGAACCAGCTGCTTTATTTAGAATATGATGGGGAAGAAAAACACAGCTTAGGGTTAACACCCTCCTAGTGTTTATCCATAAATATGAAACAGTGCAGGAACACCAGATACATATGGAGCACTGTGATTGGTTGCTGCTGATGTCATACTGATGTCACTTTACCCAGTAAGTGAACAGATCAGCTTTCCTTATTTGCTGGTATAAATTCCGTTTCATAGCAGCATATTTTTAGGGCATTATTGCACTTCTTAGGTGATAGAGGACATACAGTCCTTTTCTTGAGTCTGGCAGCATTTTGTCTCACCATACATAAA
>NW_009954492.1:887042-899330 GCF_000747805.2 Chaetura pelagica
GTTGACTTTTCTCTTAATTAAATGCTAATTAAGTAGGTCAGAGATTCAAGCCAGCTTTTCAGCCTCACATTCTATGATTGCAAGTTTAGGGAACAGGAGTGTGTATTTGGGAGGATGGATAGATGCAGATGAATGGAATTGGGGCGAGGGGGGGATAAAAAGTAGCTTTGTTAGAATTATCACGTTTCCATAACCCTGTTCTCCTTAAATCTAGGTCAAGGTATGAGTACTACAGTGTTTTTCTACCCAGTGCTGGTGTACTGTAAGATTATCAATGAATTTCAAGGTTATTTTGTTAACATACCAGTATTCCATGTCATGCATGTCAAATCAGTCAATATTTCTAATACTCTTAAGTGGAAATAGAAAATCTAAGAAGTGATAGTCTGTTCTTAATAAAGGTCATGGCAAGGATGCAAAAAAGAAAACCTCTTGAAGTTTGGAATTTGTTGGACTTTCTCATATTCAAAAGCTCTCACTCTAATCTATCAATAACACTTTTTTTTTCCCTGAACATTAGGAAGTATTGTTTCCAAACAAAGCCTTTAAGTAGAATGAATTTGCTTGTATATGTAGAAACATACTGGAAAATAGTTGTTATGGCAGTATTTTACTTGACTTTCTTTTTAATAAAAACTCCCGTTCTATAATCCATCTCCCTCAAATTATCAGAAGTAACTCTGAAACTGATGCAGTAGTCTCTTGCATATTTGTAGGGGGTGTATTTCCAAGTATCATTGCTCTCTACATACACGTGACTGCTCAGGAATATTTTGAATGTTTTAATGTTGCTGAT
Source organism: Chaetura pelagica (assembly GCF_000747805.2). Taxonomy (NCBI): domain Eukaryota; kingdom Metazoa; phylum Chordata; class Aves; order Apodiformes; family Apodidae; genus Chaetura; species Chaetura pelagica. The sequence goes on from NW_009954492.1 coordinate 887,839, forward strand.
TCTTTTCTGTATTAACAGAATTTGAAGCAATCAGCTCGACACATGCCTTAGAAACATTCTTAGGGCTGGATCTCCTCTGCCTATATACTTTTGAATTTCAAATGGTCAGTAACTATAAATCTCGTGATTCACAAAGAGATGAAAAAGTCATTACAAAGTGCAGAGGGCTCTTAGGGGGTATTTCTGAGTTCCAGGCTAGATCTGTGTCTCTGACAAGCTGTAATTATGTGTGAGCTGCAACCAGCAGTGATCCAAACATACAGAAGAGTTTCATGCACAGATTTTTGCAGGTGGTGCCTTGGACAAGTCTAGCAACCTAAATCAATATTATTGCATATTCTGTCCAGGTGAGAAGGCACTGCTCTGCTTTTCCTTCTGCTGCTTTTTCTTCCTGCTGTTTGATCTGGTGAAAGTTGTTTCAAACTGAGCAGGCAAGGCTATCACTCACTATCAGGATACTTAATCCCACACAGGTGCAATCTGAGCAACTACAGAGGACCTCAAGGTCATTCTGGCTGCAAAGCTGGGCAGAGCTGGGCTCTTGCAGATGGCCAGGGTTGGAGGCATGATGGTCAATAACATTTCACATCTGGAGCTTCCATGCTCCTCTGTGCCATTTCCTCCTCCTCCTCTCTCCCTTGCCCCTTCACAGCTTTTCAGGGAGCTTTCCCACAGCACTCAGCAGCTCCGGGGACCTGCAGAGGTGAATATTGCATTGCAAGCCAGCACTTAAGGATTGTTTATATTTTTTTTATGTAAAAATGTAGGCAACTGAAAGGAAACCATAGATGAGTATACATCTTTTCTTTCATTGATGTTGGTGGTCTAACCTTCAAGCCAGATCTTTTATTTGCTTCCTCTCTCTACCCTGTGATTTTTAAGCCTACTTAGAAAACCGAAACAGAACAAAAAGGCAGGATGTTTCCACTGGCTTCATCTCTGCTCCAAATCTAGCCCTTCCCCTTCTGAAAGGTTGACTTTGCCAGACTCCTCCAACTCATCCCAGTCTTAGTGATCCTCTCTTCCCCATCCTTGTGTTAAAAGCTACTTACGGGTTTTTTTTTCTCTCTCTTTGAGATATCCTTACTTTTATAGTGCTGTTACGGTCCTGTGAACTGCTTAAACTGCCATGTCTCCTTTACCCACTCCCCTGAAAAACACCAGAGACAGCCTTCACCAGAGGAAAGACCTGAGAAAGAGAGTTGAGGAAGTGTTGGCAAGGAAAGCAAATGAGCTGTGATTAAGGGGAATCTGGGCACTGAATAAAAGATGCTTAAAATCCTTTAAGTTTTAACTTAATACAAATCATCAAGAAAGCTGGATGGGGTTTTGGAGAAGGATTTCTAACCTCAGAGTCATTGCTGCTAAGTACTGCTGCTTCCCTTGTGGCTTCAGGCTGGAGGATGTATTTCCACAATTATACTGTGAACAGGAGTATGAACCTATATTTAGGTTACAACACTTTGTGGTAAAAAGCTACATATGGCATATGAGCACCCACTTATAGGCTAAAAATACACATTGCAGCTCAGTTTGTCTTTGAATGAAGTCATGCTTAGCATTGCAGTGCCTAAGCATAGCTTGATTTCCCACCTCCTTTTTCCCTCCTTCCTATTTATTATTATTATTATTATTATTATTATTATTATTATTATTATTATTATTATTATTATTATTATTATTATTATTATTATTACATTTTAAAATATTTTATTCCATGCAAAACTGCCTACTCAGATTTTCAGCTGCCTCCACACTAGGCCATATGCAAGCTGTACAATCTATAATGTTTTATGTGAAATTTTTTTATGGCAGAATTTTTTTTTATTTTTAGGCCAAAGCTACCTTTTTTTTTTTTTTTTTTCTCCCCAGTCTCCAATCTTCTTGAATGTTAAAAAAGGATGGAAAAAATTAATAAAAAATGCACTGTAGTGCAGTGCTATCCTTAAGCAATTGTGTTACTGAGAGTGGAGGAGTGTAATTCTTGCTGTTCTTGCCAGTTTTCATTCAGTTCCTCAGCTGGTGACAAAATTAAAAGGAGTCTTCATGTCTTTTTTAAGAGGAAGGGATATTGCCAGTGGTTTGGGGTATCATGTAAAATTTAATGAAAGCTCTTAAATTAGCCACTCAGCAAGGAGCTTTCTGTGCCTCCACCACCCATCCATGTGGTGGCATTGGCAGTGTTTCCTCAGTGAGGGTCAGGTCTTCCACGAGTGCAGGTAAGGCATAGGGAAGACTAAGACATAAATTAAACCCTTGGCTTACTGTGAAGTATTGCACATTGAGGTCTTGAAGGTGCAGTGTGAGCACGTATTGCATACATTGAATCGAATTTTAAATATGTCATTGGATACTGTTACCGTATTCTTCCAGCTCCTTTCCTTCAGAGGTTTCTTTCATTCAAGAACACAGAAAAAAACAATCTCTTTTGTGCAGAATACTTAGAGGATATTATACAAGCTATCTTATTTCTTTCTTGCTTCAAAGGATCCTTGTTTAGATTCAGAAAGAGAATAAAGAAATCTTAATTCCTTCAATTTGAAAACGTTAGGATTAAAAAAGAAGATAGAGTATTTGTTGATGTTCTTCCGTCAGAGCTGCCGCCAGCAGCTCTCCAACTTGATCCTCTTCAAGAGAAAGCTGTAAACGAAATATCTCCAGGCTTTCTAAAATGAAGCTTGATTAGAGGAAGGAAGGTGTTTTTTCTACTCTATCTCTCTCTTTTTATCCTTAAAGCAGTGTTCTTTGAAACACTTATTCCAGTGATAAGGACATGATTATATAGCTCCTCAGCGCTTATGTAAATGCATTCATCAACAAATTCTAGAAACTGGACTTCTGCTGTGTCAGTCTTCATTGTCTCAGGCATTTTTTTTTAAACTAGAGATGCTCTTTTAACTTTGCTCTTCAAAAAGAGTAGAGGAGGAAAGCTTCTCTTTTGCACTAACAATATCACATATTGATGGTTCTGATAGGTTTTCAAGAGCTTTTTACTGGAGAGATGGGAAAAATATGCTGAAATATCATGGCAGTATTGGGTCAGAGGGCATACTCAAAATTGAATATGTGGGGGTTTTAAGGTTAGAACAGAACTTTCTAGGCACATTCGGGATGTGTATTATGTGCTCTGCTTTTGCAAGGATGGTGGGCTCAGACCTTATTCTTATGCAGGCCTCCTGGGGTTGGTCGCAAGCAGCCCTCAGACCTGTATGTTCAGACAGCAGCTCCTGGCTTTCTTCTGGAGAGCAAAAGTGAAGTGAGGTTCTTGCTCTGCATACATGTTTGAAGTAGTTTGTGTACTATATTTTGGGAATTTCTTGGTTAGAAGAAAGCAGAGAGGAAAGAAAAAAATTAGTCTTTGGATTTGGATTCAGTTTTTCAAGAGATCTTTGTAGCTTTCTCACTGTGTTTAAATGTGTTGCAGCTTTACAAAAGCTTTTTCTTTATCTTAAGTATCCATTCTGAGGCTCCAGGGATCTCTTGGCATAGCTGTTCCCACCTCATCGTTTACTGCAATGCCAAGTTATCCTCAGGTACCCCATCTTGTTTGCTTGATTTGAACCTTGTTCATTTTTCTTCTGGATTCATATTTGGAGAGACATGAAAATTCCCTGCCCCAGTCAACTTTTGGCAGCTGGTCATCTTCTTTAAAGTGCTTCCATATTTGTGGAAGAGATATAATTTTGCGGACTGTAAATTGTGGGTATGTAATACCAGAATACCTGCTTTTGAGAAGTGTATATCACCATGTAGAAAAATAAACCTATTTTAGTTATGAACTTCAGCTTGCAACATAAGGTTTTGCTAATCCCAACCTCAAATGCTGTTATAGTCACTGTGAGTCAGCTTGCAGAATTTTATGCTCTATGGTTACATGAACACATTCACACCTCCAATAGTATCCAAGGGACTATTTATGTCCTTTAAAGTTGAATTTAGATTTGAATTTTGGGAACTTCTTGGAGGTAATAAGAAACAATAGAAAAATCAATGTTTGGCTCATTGGTGAACTGAGTTGACAAAGGAGTTTTAAAGCTAGTGCCATCTGTTTTACTAGATCCTACCTTTAAAATAACATCAACAGACTGTGTCAGTCTTGAAGCATTGCTTGATATATTTTTAGTTGCCACAAAAAATCCATTATTGAATCCTTCTATCTGTATTTCCTGGGAAATACATTCTCATCCAAGACAAAGGAAAATGTTATAAATGGAATAAAGCTATGCTGGGATGTGACAGATCTTTGAATCTTCAAGCATAATATTTTTTGGGAAGTGATAGTGTATCAAAGAGAAAATTAATTATGTAATGACTTTTCCTAGCACCTGGAGCTCATGCTGTTGCTGCTTCTGCTGCTGGCTAGCTTTTGTTTTTCATAAATCACTCTGTAGGAAAAAAAATTAATCCAGTGAAATGATGGAAAAAAGAAGTCATGGCTAGGAAGGAGGAAAGCAACATCTAAATATTTAACTACCACCCAACAAGCTCAGAATCTTCAGGAATTTCCATTTTCCTTGGCTTGTTTCCTTGGTTTACAACTTGGGAAAGAAACCTGCCTAGCTGATATCTGGAGCTGAAAAATAGTAACCTGTCTATGCTCTGAATACCTTAAAGAAAACACAAACAAAACAAAAAAACCAACAACACTCAAATCCAAACCCCTAAACCTAATAAATGAATTAAACCAGAAATATCTCCAATCATGTGCTTTATCATTTCATCTCTGACTTTAGTGAATGCCTTGTATCCACTCCAGGGACTTTCATTTATGCATGCAAATGAAACCATTCAATGAGAAATGTTATAGGCATATTTTCTTTCCACTATATTTTGATCCTGCCAACTTTAATTTTGGCATTTGGTTTGCACATCCAAATTTGCGGGTTCTGTGTAGCTATTGTTTGTAGCACCTTTTTTGAACAATGGTGGGGGATCAAAAAGGACAAGAGAGATCTTAATTCCTAAACACGGAATTCCTTCTTCAGCCAGATTCATGAGATGTGAAGTGTGCAGGGCATTATTTTGTATATATTTTATTTCTTCCAAGTTAGAGAGCACAGAGTTTGTGAGCAAGAGTGCTTTCAGCGTCTGTACCCATAATAGCCACTATTAACACAGGATTTTTGTTTGCTCTGCTATTTGACTTCCTAAAGAGTGAAAGAATCAACGTGTAAGTAATTACAAAATAGAACTTCTAATACCATGTTTTTCTTCTCTGCTTTAGTTTTTCAGTGGGCCTTGATTTACCAGGATAAGAGTGGTGCCTCTAACATTTTTCTGTCAATGCTGACTGGGTGATTAGTTGTTCTTGTCTTCAAATATCTTTCAAGGAAAGTAAATGCAAACATCAGGAACTGTGTTAGCTTTTTAAGAGTTTCCTTTGTTGTCATATTTTCTGTGACATTTTCTGCAACTAGATGAAATATATGACTATGATCACTAAAGAATGTAAAGGATGATCGATCCTTGATTTTACCATGTGCACTGTTGGTCCTTGGGAGAGTACCACCACAAATGTCCTAATTTATTTCAGTGAGTTAAGTCTCCTTTCTTGTATATAGAAATAACATGTGCACAAATGTCTTTTAGTGTGGAGCATAAATTTGTTATGGTTGATAGTGGGGAGGGAATGTTATGATTGTCACTACCTGGTGCTAGAATAAACACTTAGATTTATCAAAGCATTTGTTCTAATCAGCAGATGTTTATCTATGAAAAAGTTCTCTTATGTATTTTCAACGAATTATATGTCTCTACCATTTGTCTAAGAAACACTGTTGTCCAAGGCCTGAGATGAATGCCCTGGGCTTCAACCTCAGATTCCTGAGTAGGAATTACTCTTTGGTGGCATAGAATGTAAATCAGGAAAAATACCTTAGTTTGGGGGTGGTGTTTGTAGATTGACTCCTCTCTTTTCTGCATTGAATTTGTAACCTTATGTTAAACTGTTAAATTCTTCATGCTGATATAAAAAAAAAGCATCTGTCCTTCATCCTTCCAATCCATTTCCTATCAGTGGATGCTATACATTAAATTAGTTTTGTAGAAATGTTGAGGTAAGGGAATGAGATTCTTAAGAGTAAGGCATAAGATACATCCATAAAGAAGGAACTACTGGGCAAACTTAAGTGAAAAAGGAAAATCTACAGATCATGGAAGGAGGGGCTGGTCACGTGGGAGGAATATAGGACTGTTGTCAGAGGATGTAGGGAGGCAATTAGGAAAGCTAAGGCCTCCTTGGAACTTAACCTTGCAAGTCAGGTTAAGGATAATAGAAAGGGCTTTTTCAAATACATAGCTAGCAAAACTAGCAATAGAGGCAATATTGGCCCATTGAGGAATGAGGTGGGAGCCCTGGTGACAGAGGATATAAAGAAGGCAGAGGTGCTGAATGCCTTCTTTGCCTCTGTCTTCACTCCTGCAGGGTCTCCCTATGAGCCCCAGATTCATATAGCCCCAGAAGAGGTCAAGATAGAGGAAGAGTTTGACATGGTAGATGAAGATTGGGTTAGGGATCAGTTGAGTAATCTGGACATCCATAAATCAATGGGTCCAGATGGAATGCACCCAAGGGTGCTGAGGGAGCTGGCGGAGGTCATTGCTAGGCCACTCTCCATCATCTTCAGTAAATCATGGGCAACAGGTGAGGTGCCTGAGGACTGGAGGATAGCAAATGTCACTCCAGTCTACAAGAAGGGCAAGAAGGAGGACCCGGGTAACTATAGACCGGTCAGCCTCACCTCCATCCCTGGAAAGGTGATGGAACAACTTGTTCTTGTGACTATCTCCAGGCACATCAAGGACATGGGGGTCATCAAGAGCAGTCAACATGGTTTTATCAAGGGTAAATCATGTTTGACTAACCTCATAGCCTTCTATGAGGAAATTACTAGGTGGATAGATGATGGTAGAGCGGTAGATGTGGTTTATCTTGATTTCAGTAAAGCATTTGACACCGTCTCCCACAGCATCCTTGTAGAAAAGTTGATCAGGTATGGGTTTGGTGATCAGGAAGTGAGGTGGATTAGGAACTGGTTGAAAGGAAGGAGTCAGAGAGTTGTAGTCAATGGGGCAGAATCTGGTTGGAGGTGTGTGACTAGTGGAGTCCCACAGGGGTCGGTACTGGGACCGGTGTTGTTCAACATCTTCATCAACGACCTGGATGAGGGTATAGAATGTACCCTCAGCAAGTTTGCTGATGACACTAAGCTGGGAGGAGTGGCTGACACACCAGAAGGCTGTGCTGCCATTCAGAGAGACTTAGATAGGTTGGAGAGTTGGGCGGGGAGAAACATGATGAAATTCAACAAGGGGAAGTGCAGAGTTTTACATTTGGGGAAGAACAACACCATGTCCCAGTACAGGTTGGGGGCTGAACTGCTGGAGAGTAGTGTAGGTGAAAGAGACCTGGGGGTCCTGGTAGACAGGAGGATGACCATGAGCCAGCAATGTGCCCTTGTGGCCAAGAAGGCCAATGGCATCCTGGGGTGCATTAGAAAGGGTGTGGTTAGTAGGTCAAGAGAGGTTCTCCTCCCCCTCTATTCTGCATTGGTGAGGCCACATCTGGAGTATTGTGTCCAGTTCTGGGCCCCTCAGTTCAAAAAGGACAGGGAACTGCTCGAAAGAGTCCAGCGCAGAGCTACGAAGATGATTAGGGGAGTGGAACATCTCCCTTATGAGGAAAGGCTGAGGGAGCTGGGTCTCTTTAGCTTGGAGAAAAGGAGACTGAGGGGTGACCTCATCAATGTTTACAAATATGTAAGGGGTGAGTGTCAGGGGGACGGAGTTAGGCTTTTCTCAGTGATGACCAGTGATAGGACAAGGGGTAATGGGTGTAAATTGGAGCATAGGAAGTTCAAGGTGAATATCCGAAAAAATTTTTTTACTGTAAGAGTGACAGAGCACTGGAACAGACTGCCCAGGGAGGTTGTGGAGTCTCCCTCACTGGAGACATTCAAAACCCACCTGGATGAGTTCCTGTGTGATGTACTCTAGGTGACCCTGCTCTGGCAGGGGGGTTGGACTAGATGATCTCTCGAGGTCCCTTCCAGCCCCTAAGATTCTATGATTCTATGATAAGATTATATGAAATGCAGTTAAGCTATGTTAAGGTATTTGCTGTCATCATAAATCACATATTAGGTGGATTAGAAAAATCCTAAACTACTAGAATATAATACATTTCTATTTGCAGTCAGTGCAATTAGTTTCACTAATCATGAACTGATAGCTTTAAATGTTGATGGGAAACCCCCTTGTCCTAAACCCTGCTGTTGGGTTGGTGTGGTAGGGTTTTGGTGGCAGAGGAGGGGCTGCAGAGGTGACTCCTGTGAGAAGCTGCTGGAAGCTCCTCCGGCTCCAAAATCTGGCCCCACGGAGGCTGAGCTCATCAATGAGGGTGGATATGATTAACATATTCAAGAAGGGGAAATGAAGTGCTGTAAGACTTTAGGGCTGTCTCCCATAGGAGGGACCCCATGTTGGAGCTGGGGAAGGCTGTGAGGGATCCTTCTCTCTGAGGAGGAAGGAGCTGCAGAAAACAGCAAGCGACGAACCAACTGTAAACCCCATTCCCTGGGCCCCTGGAGGGAAGGAGGTAGAGAAATCGGGATCAAGGTAATTTGGGCCTGGGAAGAAGGGGAGGGTGGGGTGAGGTATTTAAGCTCTGGTTTTGTTTTCTTGTTGTCCTGTTCTATTTGATGATAATTGAAACTGATTTTTTCCCCCAAGTTGAGCCTGTTTTGCCTGTGACCATAATTGGTGAGTGAACTCTACCTATCTTTGTCTCGACCCATGAGCTTCTAGTTGGATTTTCTCCTTATCCCATGGTTGAGGGGAGGAGTGAGCTAGTGGATGTGTGGTTCTTTGTTGCTGGCTGGGCCTAAATTCCAACAACCCTATAGGTTTCTGCTTTTCTTGTGCTTCTAGGAGGTGATTCCTGATGGTTGCTTAGAATTGTCTTGAAATTTGTGTCAACAGTCCTGCCTGCCCTCCTCACTCTTCGTATGTTGCCTTTGTTGATCAGATTGTCTCGGTGCAATATTGCTGCTGTGAAAGGGCTGTTCTGTGGTGGTGCTCGATCTCCTCCCTTGAACACAGCATGGAATCACAGAATGCCTGAGGTGGGATGGGACCTCTGGAGGTCAAATAGCCCACCTTCCCCTCAAAGCAGGGAAACTAGAGCAGGTTGCTCAGGGCTGTGTCCAGTCACCCTTATAATATATCTAAGGATGGGGACGTCACCATCTCTCTGGAAATCTGTTTCAGGGTTCAATCAACCTTATAGTAAAAAAGGGTTTTTTTTCTTGTATTTAAGTGAAATTTCATGTCTTTCAGTTTGTGCCTATCGTTTCTTGTTCTTTCAGAAGGCAACACTGAGAAGAATCTGGCTCTGTGTTCTTCATATACTCCCACCAGGTATTTTAAAACATTGAGATACCCAAGTCATCTTTGCTCCAGGCTGAACAATCCCAGCTCCCTTCATATGACAAAGGGGCCTGGGATTATTCCTGCCCAGGGGCAGGACTTGGAATTTCCCTTTGAACTTCATGAGACTCCTGTCACTCCTTTCTCCAGCCTGCCGTGATCCATCTAAAATATTTTATTGGATTACTTGCTCCATCACCTTTCTGGGGTTCAAAGTGGGACCGACTGACTTGTAGTTGTCCAGATCTTCCTCCTTGAATTGACATTTGCTTTCTTTTCATCCCTGAGAACCTCTCCCAGTTCCCATGACCTGTCATAGGTTGTGAGTGGCCTCAGAATGGTACTGGCCACCTCCCTCAGCACTTTTGTGTACATCCCAACATGCCCCAAGGACTTGTGCTTGTAGAGTTTGTTAATATTTGATCCTAACCAAATCCTTTTTTACCAACAGTAATACTTCCTTTCTCCAAACTTTCCCATTGGTCTCAGGGACTTGGCATTTCTGAAGGTAAATTTGAATATAAAAGTACTTCTGCCTTATCCATGCACTTTGTCACCAGATCCCCTAGCCTGTTCATGTAGAGGTCCCCCATTTCCCCTGGTTTTCCTCGTGATCCTGGTACATTTGCAGAAGTTATTCTTGTTCCCTTCACTTCTTTTGCCAGATTCAAGTTCAGGTGGGCTTTGGCTTTTCTAACTCTCATTATAACTGGAAGATGGAAAAGAACTAGGTGCTCCAGAAGGATGGAGAAGAACTAGGTTGGCACTTTCCTAGGAGCACTGGTGGGCAAAAGCATCTCAATAGCTTCTGGGTAACTCGTGCTACACAAATAAATGAGAAGCAGGGATATGCAGTAAACTGGTAAAGGGACATATGCGTGCAAGACTGTCTTGATGGAAGAAGAAAGTGTCTCAAGGTTCAAGCTAGTACTGTGATTCCTTTTTTGTATTTATTTTTTTATTATTTTCCATAACCATGTACTCTGATCAAACATTTGCAAAAAATCTGAAGGTCATCTCTGGTTTATATTGGGCTGGAGAGCATACATAGGGCTTGGACAGAACAAGAAAATAGGAGTATCAGTTGGATCTCATGACATACTTTTGCAGGAAGGGCTAGCAGGCAGGGATATCAACTATTCTTCTATACCACTATTCTGAGGGGCAGAAAGTGCACAGGAAGTCCAAAGAAGTTTGTTGTGCTTTTCAAACAAAGCAGCAGCCTGCCTCGCCTGGTGAGCATCTTAGATCAGAAAGTTACAAGGCATGTTCCATAGACCACAGAGAGGTGTAGACCAGGGGGACCTCCTCTACAGTAGGAGGAGGAGATAGTAGACCCTGCAAAGTCCCCACTGTTGATTTCAGGGTGTTCCTAGGTTGGGCAGACACTTGGATGCCGTGTTGATCCAGCAACGTCAACTTACTTTTTTTCTTCATCTTGTTCTGATGTTGTGGAGACGAAGACTTTCCTTGCTTTTGGTGCACATCAAGAATTCAGAGTGCAGCAGTGAGCTAATTTGGTCTTGGGGCTTTACCAGCTAGAAAGACTGCAGTTGAGGTGTACAGGCAGACCTTGAAACTCAAACGGTTCTTAGTTTCCTAGTTTGGAGATAAACCAGAATTACAGGTTGCACTGTCTGCACTCTTACTCCCTTCTTCTGGGCATTGAGTGCAGAGGCTGTAGGGGATGGTGCAGAAATGCTTTAATATTTACAGGCAGTGTACCTCCATTACTGTAGAATGAAAAACACAGAGTGTCATGTAATGAACTGCAGCATGTTGCTGTTTCTCCTGGAGCCTGAATTACGTCTTTGAAATGACATGAGCTTGACAGTAGGTTGTGCATCACGGAAGGTGGAAGTTTTTCCCTGGGAGGAGAAAGGACTTGGAATACCACCACACCATTTTTGTGAGGCTTGCTGTGAATACTCTTTCCTTACCAAGAAATTCCCAGAGTGTTTCCCAGGTACCAGAATGGTTTTGTTGTAGGCCTAATGTTTTGTTGTAAAATGGCTCCTGACAGGCAGCTGTTTTAAAAGCCTGAGCTCTGCCTGCAGGATGACAGT
>NW_009954492.1:899480-913093 GCF_000747805.2 Chaetura pelagica
GTAGGGAACATGAGCCATGTGTTTTGTTGTGAGAATGTATACTCCACCAAATTGGTTATTAAGTGCACAGTATCAATTGCTATCTACTCCTTACAGAGAAATTTTGTATGTAGTTATTAGGCTTCATTACCTGGGTTTTAAGTAGATGTGTAGGGCATTTGGATCAGTTGTCACCATCTAAGAACAACTCTTAAAATGAAGGCAAGCAATTTGTGTTTAATGTAGTAGAAAAAGGGGGAGCCAATAGAAGGACTGGCAGAATGAAACAGGGGGGAATGTGCTTGAGGCAGTAATCCAGAAAGATGATTTTTGCATTTGCATTTTGAATGGATTTCAGGGGCAAGACTGCTTCTGTCACAGCCAGAAGGAAGGAGATTATTTCGCATCTCAGCAACAATAATGCGGGCCTGAATGAGCATTTTGACTTTATGAATAGAATAGGAAGGCAAGGGTGCTAAAGATGCTAAAGCAGCAAGGGTTTTGAGCCAGTCATAGGTGCCTGGAGGTGGGCAGAGGACAGAGCCAAAGGCAGCACCCTGGCATAATGAGAAAGAAATGATAGAAAGAAAAGAAAGTAGAGGACAGTTGCATGTTCCCTCCATTTTAGGGTGCATTTTGGCTCACCTGCAGGAAATTCCCTTGGGGAATTCAACATTAAAGTGTCTCTAACTTGACATTGTTTGTCACGTAGTGTTATATTGTCTAAATTATGCAGTATATTTTCAAACTCAGATTTGCAATTTGCTGCAGCCATGCCCCATGGGAGTGTAGCTCACTCTTCCTCTGTAGTTTAGGATGCTGATCAGACTACACCTTTGGTGCAATGTTGTCTTGTTTTGAGCCAGGATGAAGCAAATTTTCCTTTTACTGATTTTTTTTTATTATTATTTCCCCCCCCCCTTCAGTAAGCTTTCTTTTAACTAGCAGCAGAGTGTTCCAGCTAAGACTGATAATGGTAGGATGTTTCTCTAACCGCTGGGTCTCCAAGGTCCCACCTTCACTCTGCCAGCTCAGACACCACGGGGAGATCTCTGACCCCCTGTAGGAGGCTGTTAGACAGACAGCAAAACTGGCCAGAGATCTTCCCTTCCATGTTATCTACGTAAGCTCAGAGGAAGGTCAGAGATCACAGGAGACAACTTCCTTCCTGCTTCTTCTTTCCTTCTCTTCCACCCACGGCTGGTGCCCGGGGAGGACTCCGTCCATCCATCACCACCGACCCCCAGGCTCCAGCTCTCCTGACCCTCATCACTCTGTGCTCTCTCCAGCAGCAGCTCTGGGATTTTTTGGGACTGTTTGCAGCTAAGGAGGGTACTGAGGGAGCTGCTGGGGGAGGCGAGAGGCTTTTGCACATATCTGAACACAGTTGTATATAATTGTAAATATTTTCTTTTATCATTAGTGTTTAATTAAAGCTGTGTAGTTTAGTTTTCAATCCAGCCAAGTCTCTCTCTTTTTCTCTCTCTCCTTCCCTACCTGGGTGGGAGAGGGAGGGGATAGAGAGCATTGCTGTCAAACCTGAGTCAAATGGTGACAACTGTGTTTCAACCCTCTGGTATGACAATCTAACATACTAGAGTAGCCTAGGCTGTGAAAAAAAGATGGGCTGCTTCTTGGTAGATGTTCAAAAGCATGAATTTCTACATGCAAATATTCTGGGTTCTGATTAAATATATCTATTTTTTTAAAATGCCTAAATGCAAAACTCGAAATTTCCTAGAAAGGAAAAATACTTTGTGAAAAATTAGAAAAGCAAAGCTAATTTTTCTGTTAAAAAGAATAAAAAGTATTTTACTGCCCATCCTATTTTAATCTCAATTTCCTGTTTTGTTTTCACCATTTGTAGACTGGGAAGGAAGCTACTGTCTTATGAATTTTCCACAGTACCCTTTCTATTTCTGCTTTTAAAGCAGAAATATTTCTAATATTCTATTCTGTATTCTAATATTTCTATTTCTGCTTTTACCTAGCCTTTAAAGCAGTGAAACACAGTATCTTTTTGCAGTGTTTTTGGTGGGCTCCAAAGAAGGTGGAACCAATAGAGAAAATGAAGATCAGAACAGTCATTTTTCTCATGAAGCTAACCACAAGTAGAAAATGGAATAGAAATTGTACATTACAGAATGCTTTTCACTGTGCTGCAATGGTGAAAAGCACTGGACAAACATTTAGGAAAGATGATGCCTCTGAAGGAACATTGTCACTAAAGCTGGTTCTTTTTCTGGACAGGACACTTACACTGATACAGCCTTAAATCTTAAGATATATATTTGGTATTAAAATTCTTTGCTGAAAATTCTTTTGGCTTATTAAAAGGAAATATTTCCAAGTAATATACTTAATCATTTTACCTGCTGGTTTACCTTTACCCTGACAGCTTGGGTTAAGAAATTCAACTGGTTCTGCTTTATGGCATTTTTTTTTCCACCCTTGCAGAACAGTGCTCTTTTGTTTGGGCTCTTAACACTTCAGGTGAAAGATTTTAAATTCCTGCAAACCTGTCTTTCCACTTATTGAAGCCGTTTGTAAAAATATTACTTTTCACAGCAAGATTTTATAATTGGAGTGTATTTGCTTTCTCTGATTTCCCTCCACTTTCTCAAAGTACTCATTTATTCTGTAGGGGAATACTTTCAGGGGTAGATGCACTTCGTTGTTGGTTTTTTTTTTTTTTTTGTGGTAACAGGTCTTTTAATCCTCTTGACTGTATGAGGAGCAGCTACAGCAGCACATAGCCCAGGGCTGAAATCCCTATGTGGCAGGCCTGCTATATTTTTTCCAGTATTTGGCTTAGTTACATCCTGAAGAGCAGAAAATCTGGGTGCCATCTGGATGTGTTCTCTGCTCAGATGAAATCTGGGAGGCTGGGAATCCTGCATCACTCTTGTAGGGAGTGTCTGGTTTTTTGTTTTTTTTTAATTGCACTGTGGGACAACCCCAAGTTTTTCCCAGGATTGTGAAAACACTCAGTCTGCCGTTCCCAAATCTTTTGAGGTTGCTTTTTTTTTTTTTTTCTTCTTTTTCTTCCTGAGGAAGGCCATGAAAATCACTGCCTAATGGGCTTGGTTAAAACATTCATGTCAGATATGACTTGAATAAACCCTGGAGCTAACCTCACATGAAGCCTACTTATTTACTTAAACTGAATGAAGAATTAATAAAATGATAAGTTGATTTCACTGAGGCTTTCTAATCAGTTAGAAATATTTCCTTATTCCTGGAATGATAATGAATAACTGCAGAGAATAATTCTGAATATCTTTGTATTTCCTGCTCCCAAGAGACAAAATCACAAGTATGAGGATGGTGTTTATAGAAAAGAGACAATGTCCAAGTATGTAATTACTGAAAAAAACTAGCACAGAAAACCAAACAACAAAAGAACCCACAACAAAACCAGTATTCACCTTTTCCTCAATGTTTGCTTTGGATGCAGGGCTGCAGTAGATCCTGTTAGGTGTAGGTTGACTGATCTCTTTCGCAAGCAGGAATATGCTAAATACTTATCTTTTCTTTACCCACTATAGCTGAGGACTTGACTTCGTTGAGAAAATGGTAGAAGTGTGTCCCTTTTCTATTGAAAGAAATCAACATTTATCATTTCCATATGGAGATATCGCTATTCCAAACACTTTCAACCATATCCATATTCTGCAGAAGACTGAGTAGCAGAGGTGTTGATTGAGAAAACACAACAGTGAAGACTGTGCCTTGCTTCTCCTTTGTTGTCTTCTCACCCCCTACCCAGAGCACCACGAATTAACCAACGTATATTAGTTATCAGCTTGCAAAACTAGTGTTGATGCAAAGCACTTAAGTTTTTACTGTAATGTAAATGAAGTGTGGATAGCAGTGGGTAAAATGTGGACTTAATTGTACCACCTTCCATGGATTTACAGTGAATTTTAACTGATGACCCTCTCATGATGATCTGAATAACAGAAAAGCAAATTACACTTCCATTCCTGAGGACAAAGCTGGAGAATTCCTGACTCATCCCAACTGAATATGTTTTGCTTTGCTTTCCCCTGAAGCTGGGGGATGGGAATTGAACACAGTTTGGAGCAGCTGCATTCGGGTAATGACAACGTTGTTTCCTCTACGCAAATTGGGAGTGGGGGTTGCAGGACTAAATTTCCTATTTGATGAAAATTCAGCAAAAATAGCTTTGGAAATAACCCTATAGAAATATTTCATGTAGTCAGAGTTCTTACAGTAGCCTTTTAATAATATAATTGATGATGATGAAAGTTTAAACATTTCGACTCTCAGAACATTCAGAACACAGTAATTATTTCTGGTGCTAAATTTCAATTACATTAGAGGTCTGATAGAGAATTGTTCAAGTGCCTATTTCCAGTGTGCTAATTTAGCACACTCATTCTGGTGTGACGATCTTATCATACATCATGATGTGTGAAGTGTCCAACTGATGGGTGAAGGGTTTCCTGTAATCTGAAGGGTTGTGTTTGGTTTTCAGTACATATTTTTAAGAGGTTCCTCTGTCTTTTGAAATATCTGACAGTGTCTTTTGGCAGGACAGCACTGTTGGCTTCCTCCGCAGTAGCAAAGCTTTGTACATTTCTACCCTTAGCATCTTCCACTGAGCAGGGTGAGAGTGTTACGATATGCTCGAGGCAGAAGGCTATTCCGTACAGAGAATACTAATTGTCAAAATGAAAGCCTGTGGCTTTTGCTTCCTATTTCTTCACACTCAACAGAAACTTTTGTGACTCAGGCCACACAATTATACCCAAAGGAGAGGTGTCCCAATTTGTCGAGGTAGCTCTAGCAATGGGGGCTGATGCTGTGGTCATTAAAGTTCTTTTGATAAGTTGTAAGAGCTGACTTCTAGTGATTCATTGGCTTTTTACCAAGACTTGGAGTTCTTTGCAATGTTGTAGCTTACATCAGCTCTCTTCCCTACTAAGATCTGAGGTGGAAGAGAGCTGTCTGTTTACCAAGATCTTGTTTTCTTAGGAGATTCTTGCCTGAAGTTGTGTTAGGTTTTGGGTTGGGTTTTTTTCCCCTCTTGCTGCAGGCCAAGAAGGGGTACTGACCTTTTCAAGTAAGTGATTATTCAGTATTCAAAACTGTTAATTTGGGGTTGATGAGTCATTAATAAAGGTAAATATTGCTAGCTATCATCTGATGATTAGCTAATGATACAGTAAAAAGGAATAGCTGGCTTCTATTTTTAGGACTTGAATTTTCATCTGCTTAAAAAACTTCTGTTGTTGCTCTGGTTTTTATTGTTTGACTTGCAAGTTTATACTGTTGCCTGTTTAACTTTCATGCCCATGAGTTAATTTCTATTCCTTTACATTCTTCAGGTGCTTAAAGACAGAGTGAGTCAGTGTTTTGCAGGTGAAGGTTTAGACAAGTTATGGATAAAATAATAGTAAAGACTCTGTCTAGATTTTTATCGCAGTGCAGCAGAGGCAGATGGTTGAGAGATGGAAGATGAATCTGGGTGGTCTTTATGTCAGAGGCTGCCATGAGGATGGATGTTCACAGCTGGGGGACAGGGAGAGACAAAAGATCCTGACATTTTGAAATAAGCGTATTGGTCCTTAGTGTTGCTGTACAAGAAACCTATCTCATTTGAAAAGTAATCCAACTAGCTATTTAGCATTGCTTATCTTAAAAGCAGCAGCAGCAGATAACAGTAATGCAGTCAGGAGTACCTCACTTACTGTGGGGGTAGAAAAACTGTGATGCATGAGTAAAGACCTGCTGGAAGTTAAGTCACATCACCCCTCCCATATGCTTATTTGTTTTTTTAACAAACCAGGTCTTTAACAAATGAAATATGGAACATTTTAGTGATATGGAGAAATTTATGGAAAACTGCATTACTAGAGCTGTAACTGAAGTGATTTCATAGTTTATTTTTAGGCACTTCAGATTGAAGCTTGCTAATTGAGGGTGGGGGTGAGAAGGGGAGGTTTCCTTGGAGTTGGGTTAAGCCAAGGTTATCTGTATTTGCCTCAAGCCTGGAAGATTTGGGAGGAGAATTGGCTAAACTTTGTGAACTTGCACAGGCCTGGCCCTTAGCACACTAACACACACGCACACATATGGATCTTTGAACACTTTCTCAGCCTTCCACTCCAGCCAACTTCTCTAACAAACATACCACAATCCTTTCCAGCCCACGCTGGGAAGTTATTAAATACTTTTTAGCCTAAAACTCCTGCTCTCCCTCTCTAACTTTCTCATCCACCCCCTGAACACTTCCCACTGCAGGGAAGCACCTCGTATCTCCTTGACTATGAGAGTAGTTTCATAACCACTCTATGTTTCAGTTTTTCACCTACCACAGACTTAATGTATTAAAGTGGGCCAAATCTGGCACTCCTTATCCCAGACAAAGGTTTTATTGAAGTCTTTGGGAATTGTGCCTGAGACTCAGGGAGATTTTAGGCAGTGGTATTTAGAAGAGGCTTCCACAGTCTCTTGATTTGATTGAAGTAACTTTTTTTTTTTTTTTTTTCTCCAGTGAAGGTAGCTTAATCATAGAATCTTAGGGGTTGGAAGGGATCTGGAAAGATCATCTAGTCCAACCCCTCTGCCAGGCAGGGTCACCCAGAGCACATCACACAGGAACGTGTCCAGGCGGGTTTTTAATGTCTCCAGCGAAGGAGACTCCACAACCTCTCTGGGCAGCCTGTCCCAGTGCTCTGTCACTCTAAGGACAGCACTTTCAAGTGTGGAATCCTCTCTTATGAAGGTACCTGGGAAGAGGTTTGAAACATCTCGCTTAATGTTTTAATGTCTTGTTGCGTCAGTTCCCAGCCATTTCCACTCCTTGTCTTCTGTTTGATGGCAAACCCTAAAAGAGATGCTATTTATTTTACCTTCACCCTTCAAGGTTAGGCTGGGAAATCTTGGAAGGGGTAGTGGCAAGACAAACCAGTATCCTTCTGAAAGGAGAAGTTATGACAGCTTGTTATAGGGTACAACTGATTGTCTGCAAGTGGTGTGATGAAAGCAACAATCTGGCTAATCCTCTGACATTACAGCACCGATGAGAGAGTTAGGGGTGGGAGGAGGGGATTTAAACCTCCCTGACATCTACATAAATTCTCTAACTCTGTGATTGATGTAACAGTAGCAGGGTAAAAAATACTTCTTTTTGGGAGAGTTTATACAGTTGCTGATCCACTGGAGACAAAACAGTATTGAGGTGAGTTGCCAATAAGGTCTGTGGCATGGATTCAGGCAGGAAATACTCTCCTGACCATGGAGCACTAAGTTTGCTAAAAAACCCACAGCTGGGAGTCAACCAATTACCTGTCGAGTTCTTTTTTATGATAAAAATATAACAGATGTATTTCTTTTAAAACTTCAAAGGAAGAAATTGAAAGAAAGGGATGAAGTTCAACTCTGTCAAAACCCACCAAAATACCAAAGTGTCAGCTCCCCAATAAGGGGTGCCGTGTGTCCTGCACAGGGAGGTACTGTTGTAACCAAGGGAAATGTAGAGACTTGAAGTATAGCAGATGTACTGGTTTCCCATTAAATACTTAAAAGAGAATCTTAGAATAAAGTCTTCTCTAACAGAGAAAGAAATTGGGAAATGGTGCCTCTGCTGGCAAAACATTGATTTCTGTCTGAAGCACCACTGATTATAAGATTATAGGAAAGGCTGTGCTAGTGGCATGTTCTTTCCCCTTCTGCTTTTTCATTGATGCTGATGTCCCAAATGTCTTTTAAAGAGCTTTGTGATCAGATCAGAACTGCAGATCTGACCCTTGTAATTTTTTTCCAACTTGATTGCAACATAAGGTTTACCATCTAGGATGAGAGCTCCTTTTTTCTCAGACTTGGAGGCAATCTAACAATCTGATATACTACTTGTAGCTGGAGAGATGATGGAGGGCAAATTGCTTCTAGTTGGACTGTGGTAAGGCCACGACCTCATCTAGTATTTAGCGAAAGGATTTTGTGGTGGGAGAAGGTGGAGGCAGAAGCTGAGCATCCAGCCTGGTGAAAATGGAATGTTTCCTGGATGGTTGGACTTGATGATCTTGAAGGTTTTTTCCAACCTTAATGATTCTATGATTGCAGCTGTGGCAGGTTGATGTAATGGCTTCTGTAATTTACTGGTGCCATACGTGTGTGTCTTTTTCCACTGAGCTTAAAAAAGGTTTGCCTCTAACTACTGGGTCTCCCAGAAGACAGAGTTTTACTACTACTTGTTTTTTTTTCCCTGTGGAAACCCTGGTGAGCCTCTCTGTCTTGTTTGCTGACTCTACCAGACCTCTTGGCATTGATACCTTCTCTGCAACTACTTAGTGACTTGTTCCTGGTGGTGCCTGTCCTCACAACTTTTTCGATGAGTGTAGGACTAGAACAGCATTCTTGGCCACTTATATGTGTGTTTAAGTGAAGTTCATCGAAGTCCATTGAAGGAAATTATCAGAAGTACACTATAAAAATGTAAGAAGGATTTGGGGCAAATGCCTAATAGAACACTGAGGACAAAATAAACCTCTTGTCTTATGATGGGGTATATATATTTTTTTTAATTTTTTTTTTTTTTTTAAAAAAACCAATCATATCTGTGTCTTTGGACTTTAATGTGTGCTAAGATTTCTATTTGTAGTTTCTTAGTGTACTTGCATCATGTAATTTCATCTCTATTGAAGTTTTTTTGCAATATTCAACTTTTTGTTTCAGTTGTGTTACATTTTTGCTTTCTTGCTACCTGAGAAAAAAATTATGTTTTGATTTGTCTTTTGTATTTTTTCAGTGATGGAAATGGAACTGAATGTGTTGGACCTAGTGGTTGAGTTTCTGTTGCTCAGCTGTTTTTTTTTAATGACATTGATTTTTACAGTGTAATTTCTATAACAATTAACATTCCTCCAGGCTGAGAATAGCTCTAATGGATGCCTGTCTGTGAACCGAGAGAGCAGCAGAAGTGGTCTGGGAGTAGAAAGCTCAAACAGTGAGGTTAAACAGGTCAAGTTAGAAGGAACAGTCAGCTGAAAGAAATTAATAGTACAGAGGATTAGAAGAAGGGATGAAGCTTATTGGCCAGGTTTTTCCTGGGCTGTTATATGTCAGTAAATTCTCTGTTTTGACACCAATATTCAGAAGTTTGGTTTTGTCTCCAAAGCTCAACATTTTTATTTTATAGAAATGCAAAATGTGTGACTTCTTGCTTATTATCTTTCCCACATACTTCTGACTTGGTGAGATTCCAACATTCTCCCTAGAGGTAGTTCTTTTCCAAGTTCTGTTTCTTGAAAAAGAAAATACCTTCAGTTGGCAAAGATGGGAAATGGTTTGAAATCTGCCTGTTGCTTTCTCGCAGGTGCACGCAAACTCAGTTTCAATAGTAAGGCATTATAAATGTTATCAGCTTGTTTTCCCTTTGCCATGTACAGTCAGAGTCCAAGATCAGATAGAGGAAATATGTTGACCTGTGGTTGCCTCTGGAATATTTTTGACTTTTCGTGAGTTATTTGTTTTTAAGTACTGAGGCAGATTTCTTGTGTCTGATGGTGATACCAATTTTTCCATCACACATGAGTACAAATGACTGCTACGGAAGATCCTGACGACTCTGACTAAGAATTGTTTTGCTGTCTGTGGCTTGAAAAAATGGCTGAAATACATTAACACTGGATTCCAGGAAGGAACAAAGTTGAAATGTGTATTACACTGATTTCTCTTGTTCTTTGTAGATGACTTCCCCATATTTAAATATAACAGGGCAAACAGAGTATAAATGCATGCTGTGTGTGACATAAGAGTGAGAATTGGAGGATGTAGGCTGGAGGAGGTTCCTTGGTTTCCCTCTGAGAGGAGCTCTGTTGACCTCAGTGTAAGTTTTACACAGGATGTTCAGGGTTATTCCTACAGATCACCTTCAGTGGGATGTAATACTATTTCTTTTCTTTAGTGAACAGAAGCAAGAATTGGTTTATTTTCTGAAATTTATCAAGCTTTTGCTGATTTGTGATTCTATGCTAATGTTTTTTGCATTTTGTGCAGAAACATCTTTTCTTGTCTTGCTGTGTATAATGATGATGAGCAATGAAGAAGTAGCTTCATAGGTGATAAGGGACATTACAAAAGTCCTGCTGTGAGTTAACTGTAAGCTAAATTGTGTTGAAATCATTAGCTTTGGACACAGCTCTCCTGCTGTGTTTCGTATGACCTTCCTCCATTCGCTGCTTTCTGATAGGCTTTGCAGCCCTGTCCTTGCCAAGAAAGCATAAAGCACTGGAAGAAAAATGGCAGTTAATTGTATTTAGTGGCAGGTCAAGAAGGGGGGAAGGGACATAAGGTTTTAATAAAATAATTAAATAACAATTAATTAATAAAGCAATCAAACCACTTAAATAAAACAAACAAACCAGAAATGTTTCATTAAAACAATTTCAAAACCAACAACTTCAGAAATATAGGTCATTCTTGCAAAGTACCATGATGCTTTTTTTGACATGTGAACCCTGGAGCAGCTAATACTGAGCCCATTAAAAAACCTTTTATTTCCCCTTCCTTTTTGTCCCCTAAACAACTGATTGATGAACAAAAACCTCTGAACTAGCAGTTTCCACCTTGGTGGTTGGAGTAGCTTTTCCTGCTGTTAGTAAACCAGCCTGGTTTGGGCAGCTGCCTGCTGCAGACCCAAGAGTTGATGCAGGCCCTCCAGTCCAGGGAGGCTGAGTCCCTCCTTGGCTTGCCAGGGAAGCTGGTGGGAACCAGAGCATTAGGGTCTGTGTTTCCTCACCAGGAATCTGAATCTGTAATGTTTTCATGAAACACTTCTGTTCAGCTGCTGATTTTTTTTTCATTGTTTTGATGAATGCAGTTCTTGTCATAAAATACCAGTCCAAGTTGGGAAAGGAGTTAAATAGAAATATATTTTTATAATAATAGCAGAGAAGATTTCCAAGCATGATCTGAATGCAAGTCTTGATTTCTTTTGCTACGGGTCAGAGGAATGTAAACTGCCCCTTTCATCAGTGTAGTGCTGGATTCTGAGATAGAAATGCTTGGTATTTCATATTTGGTATTTATATTAACTGTTTCTCTGCTGAGACATCATAAAGATCCAAATTATTTCCATTTTTATAATAATATTGTGGCTCATCCGGTCACAGAAGTTACAAAGGCCTTGGCAGTTAAAGGCTGTGAGCTTTTGTGTCTGGAAACTTTACTCTAGCTACGGAAGTTATAGCAGAAGGTGAGATTCAGGATGCCATAAGTTAAATAAAATTTGATACATCAAGTAATACAAGAGATGTGGTAGAGAATTGTTTTTAATTGTCATGCTTTTCAATGGAAAGAAAATGAAATTTACTTAGCTTTTAATTCTACAGTGTACAAGGCTGTAGTTATAGTATCCTGAGATTTTACTGAATATTTTATTTAAAATATATGTAAATGGTCTATTAAATAAACATTGGATAACACGTTTGGAGTAATGCAGGGCAACTTCCATAAATGTGTAAAAATGTGGAACAAATTCCCACTTACAAGATGTTGACTTTTAACCCATATAATAGGTTGGCTATGGTAAAAGTTTCTAATTAAAAACTATGTTGCTTTTCTGGAGCTGATGAATTTTTATGTTTTTTATACTTTATATTTTAAAAGAATGGTAGTTGAAGATAATCCAGATTTATTCTTCTTCCTTAAATGAATGTGATTAAGCTCATCATTTTAGCTTATGTTATGAGTAGTTGCTAATTCTTTCTTTGAGGGCTAGTGGTAAAAAAAAAAAAAAAGCTTGTAGTTTTTGTCTTAAATTAAATATATGGATTTGTTTGTTGCCAGAATTGATTAAGTCTATAAGGAAAGTACACAGCTGTAAGCAAGCAGTGGAAATTTAGGAAGCTTTTTCCTTTTTGATATCTGACCACTTGTAACCACTGATAATATCTGGCAACCTGGAAGCTGGTGCCCTGTAGTTTTGTTCCTATGCTCATTATATTTCTTGGGGCAAATAATTATTTTTTTTTTTTTAAATGAAAAACTGCAATAGATTATTTTCATAATTTTTTGCTTTCATCTTCTTTCAGACTTAAAAATTAATACCAAAGAGATTAAATTATGTATATTGTAAACAAGACTCCTTCTCTGACCACTTGGAGATGTTCTGCCAGCCTGTGCTGAGAGTCATGGTTCAGCTACAACTTGATAGCACAAGGCAGAATCAAAAGTAGTGTCAGTTTTGAGGCCATTTTTACACTTGGTAATCAGTGGAAGGATTTAAGAGTATGGACATTCTTGGCTGTGTTTCCTGTCATGAGCAAAGATAAAATAATATTTCCTTTATCATCTGCCTTGTTCAGTGACAGTAATTATTCAGTTTATACCTAGAGTAGGTTACAAAATATATTAAAACAGAAAAAAAAACACAATCGAAGTTTAGCTGGCAAGTTTGCTGTACAGTTAGTTAATGAATAACTATGCAGTTAACTTTCAGGGAATGTGTGTGTTTTCACATTTATTGTGTTTGCATTAAAAAAATAGGAGATGTTCATATCAAGAAGAAAATGATCAAAAATAAAGTGGGTCACCTATTTCTATTTTGAGTCGATTCCAATGCAGAATTAATAATGCAACATTTTTGTGTTTTAAGAGGTTGGTTTAGCAATTCAGGGCTGTGACCAGCCATTAAGTGGCAGATAACCCAAGTTATGCACTTATGTTTGCATAAGGCCAAATTATGTGGTAAGCTGCTAAGAAATAGTTTCTTCAACCTGCTGGGCATGAATACCTGCCTTTCAGCCTTAAGCTTCCACGGAGAAGCCCAGGAGAAGCAAAACTCTTCTTGCAGCAGTGGAGTTGAGTAAGTGGGACTGCAGCAGTGCTGGCCAGGAGGTCCAGAGGCCCCTGTGTGAGGCAGGGGAGAGCCCCAGGATGGGATTGTCTCAGGGCTGGGTTTCACATACAGGTGTTTGCAAGCAGGGCCCCTGGGTACTCACCTTAGCTCCTTCAGTAGCTGTGATCTGTGTGCTTTGGGGTAGGCTAGTGTACAGCACACATGTAGGGAATGCACTACTGAAAATTATGGAGTGTTGTTGGAATATATTGAAAGCAGAGGTGGGGGGAGGATGGGGTAATGTTTTGGGATGCTGTGTTAAAAACCCAAGGCTAGTCAGGTGTAACAAGATTTGGGATGTCTGCTTGAAGGCATTTGCAACTCACAGATGTGAGGGGCAAACTGCAGCTTTGATCTCGTCTCAATGTAGATGAGTTCAGTGGGACATAAGTCCTGGCAGCCCTGCCTTGCTAGTGGAGACAGAATTGAGCCCCCACGGTATACTGGCCCCTATACTCTATCTTTGCCTCAACCCTAACCCTGTCTCTAAGCTGAACTTTGCACTGAGCCCTAACCAGCCCCCCAGTCATGGGCCAGAGGAGAGGTTTCTTGCAGCCCTGTTTTCTCGGCACCTTACTGGGGCAGCCCCTATCCAGCCCCACTCTTTGTGAGCCCTATGGCTTTCTCTTTCATTCTAAACCCTAATTTCCCGTTGAGCTCTGAGCTAAGGGCATTAATAACAGACACCGTCGCTTTGTTTCTATGGGTACAAGGTAATCTTAATGCTACTTTTGCTCTGTGATAGGGGATGAAGGGATTCCTG
>NW_009954492.1:913234-915590 GCF_000747805.2 Chaetura pelagica
GCTGCTGATGTTCCTCCTTCTCTTTCACTCCAATGGGGGATGATAGGGGTCACAGCATGAAATAGGGCAGCAGGGGTGACTGTCACAGTGCGTATAGGCTTTGAATTGATGTGACCCAGATTTGTATGCTTTGCCTCCTCCTCTAGCATGTTTCTTGATGGCAAGGTGAGAGAGGAGATTCAGACCATCTTCTTTCCTGAAATGCCCATGGCTCACATTACCTATGGTCTTTATTAGGAAAGCAAGCCCTGAAACTTCCCCCCCCCTCAACCCCCCAAAAGCTGTGGCTGCACTGGATAGAATTGGAATAGGTATAAACAAATACAAACCTTTTTAAGATCCTGAGGCTCAATTTATTACTTTTTTGATAACATTCTTGGAATCAATATAGCCAAACTCTAGATCATATCAGCACTGTGTTGACAGAGTGAGATGATTTTACTTGTTAAAATAACAGTCAAAAGATCACTGGTGGTAGTGATGGTTGTGAAAAGAACCTTTCAGGAAACCTTCTGGTTGTGGGGACAGGCATAATACTTTTTGTAGCAGGGAAGAACATGAAGACTGATTCCTAGAAGTATAATTGTATTTCCAGGAAAACCTCACAACCAGTTGATCTTTAACTTCCCTTATTTTACATTGGGTTTAAAATATAGATTATGCATAGACTTTTTGCATCTGAAGCTGTTTCTTTTGGACATCTGAACTGCTTTCATGCATGCTGGAATGGTACAGACCTCTAGCCTGGCCCCAACCAAATCCTCATGTGTGAGCACCTTGGAGCTCTGCACGCCCAATGTGCAAAAGCAGCATCATGTCAATGTGGTCCCATGGGAGATGAGTTAGGATGGAGGTTCCCTTGCACGGGCACTCCTGTCTCTCGCATACGTGAAGCCAATCCTGCATGACCCTGACCTCATACTGCCTGTTAACTGCCTACTGCCTTCAGCTGCAGGCCCACGGTGGGCAGGATCCTTCCTTTCTTTGGTTTGCTTTCATCAAAAGCAGGGAAAAGGGGAATTTCACCATCCTGCCTGGCTAGCGGTGTGATCGATAGCCAGGTCTGTTTTGGCACTTCACAGGTGCATACCCATATGTATATAAATGCTCCTGGATGAATGATTTGTAGAGAGATCCTGTGCAGGAAGATGGATATATGTGTGCGTTTACGTGGCCTGATTTGTTCTGTTGAGTTTTACTTGATGAGTTTCTCTCCTCCTCCCTTCCCTCATGTTCTCCCAAATGCTAGGCAGGTCCTGCATTTTTCTTTGCTATGTATATCTGACAAATAGGTTTCATATGACTTTGACAGGCTTTTGAAAAGAAGGACTGAGCTTCTGTGACTATTCTAACTTTTTTCCTTATAGATAAAAGTATTAAAAGATACTGTTGGTCGCCTAGATAGTAGAGCTTATGCAGAGAAGGGGATTTACTTGCCAGTATCTCAGCCGTGTATCTTGGTTTAATTATTTGTTTAGCTCCTTCACGAAATATAAGCACATGGTTGCGTAACAAAAATAAAGTGAAGTATTCTATCTGGCCATCTTGAAATTTAACTAAAGTTGGTATTGTTTTGGATGCGTTAAAAATAACAGAATTTTCTTTTCCTGTTTGCAGAGATAAAAATAAAATCAGACCACTCAGAATTAGATACCCAAAGTGAGGAAGACCCACATTTCTTTGATAAATGGAAGAGACATTACTATTATCTAATGTATTTTCATGAAATGCTTTCTTCTCTCTGTCTCATTGTGCTGGTTTGGTTTGGATGGGATTTTTTGGTACCTGGGGAAGGCCCCCAGGGAGGTGGCTCTGGTAAGAAGCTGAGAAGCTGCCCCTGCTCCAAACCCAGCCAAGGAGCCATTAGAGGGACAATAGATGTGCCTCTGTGATTAACATACGAAAGAAGTGAGGGAAGACCTGAACAGAGCGAGCAGTTAGAAAAAGAAGAGCTGAGCTGGAGAGGTGAAAGGCAGCGCTGGGGTGAAGATCCTGGTGGTTGGTGAGGAAGAAGGAGCAGAAGGTGCCCAAGCAGAAGTTTCCCTGCAGCCCATGGCGAGATGGCAGCTGTGCCCCTGCACTCATGGGGGAACGTGGTGGGACATTCCCTGAAAGTGCCATGAGGGGTGAGCTTGGCCAGTGGACTGGGATTTTGTGGCCAGAGGATTTGCTGCCAGTAGACTCTGATTGCTCAGCTGTGGAAGCCCCCGGGCCAGGGGAGGTGGCTGTTCCCGAAGCCCCCGTGACTCTGTGGGAAGCCCAGGCTGGAGCAGCTCTGGACCTCGTGGGAAGGACTCAGGAAGGAGAGGTTCCTGGAGGCCTCTGTGCCATGGGAGGGACCCCGTGGGGAAGCAGG
>NW_009954492.1:915648-941907 GCF_000747805.2 Chaetura pelagica
GTGTGTCTGTGTCCTGTGTGGGTTTGATTAGTGTGAAATTATTATTTTTCCCCAAGTTGAGTCTGTTTTGCCCTGGACCTTAATGGGTGAAGAACCTTCTTGTCCTTTGTCTCGACCCAGGCGCTTCTTGTTGGCCTTTGTCCCCATCCACAGTGTGTGGGAGGGGGGAGTTGAGTGAGCGGCCATGGGCCTGATCCTTTGTTGTCGTGTTGGGCCCAGACCACAACACTTGTAAGAGTATATAAGGAAATGCAAATGATTCATTTGTGTGTGCAGTTTGCTTCCATTAAAAATGAGGCAAATATTGTATCCTGTAATTTGCTGCTAGAACTTAGGGTCAGTGCAAGAAATGCAGGTACCTTGTGGTTTCAGTGGGCCCAAGAGCTTGTGAACAAACATCAAGGTCTGCCCATTAAAGAACTCGTGTCTATTTGGGTGCCCATCTATTTTTATTTTTAACTCATGAGCAACAAAGCAGGCATTCCAAGTGATTCTTCCAGAACTATCTGATACTTCTGGCTTTCCTAGTTAACAGCAGCTGCCAGCAGATTTTAAGGTGTGTGCATGTTTGAAGAAGCTATCACAGATATTTGTGACAGCTGGGCTTTGATACGTTCTTTGCAGTTTGCAGAAAGTGCATAAGGAGAGAGTAATTACGGTCATTTACAGACCATTCATACTTCACACGTTTGTCTTCTAATAATGAGTCTGTGTGTGTTTGAGCTGGGGAAGCTAGAGGACTTC
The DNA here is from genome assembly GCF_000747805.2 of Chaetura pelagica. NCBI lineage: Eukaryota > Metazoa > Chordata > Aves > Apodiformes > Apodidae > Chaetura > Chaetura pelagica. Next base: position 916,393 of record NW_009954492.1, read on the forward strand.
TTCATGGTCCACAAAAAGCATTATTAATCGTTAACATCAATGAACTGACCAACTTTTTATGATGCTAAGTTTGATTAATCAATCAAATTTAGGTTTTGGTCTTTTCTGTGTTTACCAGAGGTGTCCAAACTCATGTGATTTCCACCTCCCCACAGGCTTCCATGGATATCTTTCCTTTTTTGCAGTTTTAGTTGCTTAAGTTGGAAAACAGGAGTCTGTATGTCTTGGAGGTATCGCTTCCCAGGGATAAAGTTTAGCGGTCTTTTCTTCATTACTTGTTTAATGTGAGGTACATTCCTCAGCAAGGTAATTGAATGCAACATTTTATATTTAGTCACATGTAATTAAATAAGTTTGTAATAGGAAGCAATTTGTGTTGGTAGATTCTGTATCTGCTCCAGGTGTGAACTGAACTACCAGAAGTCTGCGAAGGCAAAGCTCTCCAAGCCCTGCACAGTTATTCTGGACGTGTGTGCCACATGTGGGGAGAACATTACACTGTGCACACACACATCGTGATAATAGAAAAACTGACTGGAAGTTCCCAAACCTGCTGTTTGCACAAACTGCAAACTGCTGGATTGTGAAGCCAGCCACCTCAGCTCTAACCCTTAGTGTTGTGTGTGCATGTGTAGCATGGGATCTTTCTGGTACACCACAGCGGTCAAAATGCCGTGTCTGTGCTTTTGAGAGGGTTTCTTATGATGTGCTGCAGAACCTCTCCATGGGAGCTGGTGACTATTGGCTGCTTGAACTGTGAAGCCTTAATCCAAAACCAGGTGTTAATCATGAGACACCCACCTACCCGCCTCCAAAAAAAAATAATAATCTTTTAACTCTTAATCCTTTAATTTGGACAATAATTGTACTATCTAGGTGGCTAAGACTTGAACTTTTCCCTACTTTGATCAACCCCAAAGCTTTTTATTCATAGTATTAAAAAAATGGCAAAGGTGCACATAATATTCTTAGATATAACAAATTTTATTGCTGACGTAAGATCCTTTCTTTTATCCTCCTCAGGATTTTGAGAATGTTTTGCAGAAGTGAGCTTTTAACTTTGAAGACTCTGTAGTGCTTGTTTGTGGGATGGAATCTCTGGATGACACAAATCTGTTGTATTTAGCTTACGCTGCAGGGTTCAGTGTTAGAGACATGGCCCTTAAAACTTGGTGATTTCAGGGAGAAATCCCTGCTTATGTTGATTTTTCTTTAAAGGTTATAGAAGTGGATGCCATGCACACATGAATGCTTATAGTATAATAGAAAAAACTAGTATTTGTAGTAATGCTGTATACAAATTAAGTATCAATGTAGAAATATGAAATAAATGACGTGAGAACATATTTTCATGAGAATGTACTTACATGAGTAATGTGCAAATATATGGAATTTTCTGTACTTAAATCCTAGCTACTGTGTTGGGTCTTTTATTGCTGTTTACATAGTAAAGCTTAAGTCTTGGTCTTTCCTTTTGGCTGATAAAACTGCAGTTGCCATCCCGGTGTAGCCTGTGTTTTCAAGATGGGCAGAAGTTACTGTGCATGCCTCTGGTAGTGGCAGAAGACACGATACGAGGAGTGTGCTGGAAGGCTTCCTGCCGGGTTCTGCAGTGTTAAAGGGACATCATCCACTGCCCAGCACCTTTGTCCTGCTTTTGGAGCTTATTTAGCAAAATAAATACAAGACACTGAAAGCTAGCCACTGGAAAAATTGCAGAGAATAAGAAAATACACTTCTGAGGGTGGATTTGTCTTTCATCAACACAATTTGGCTTCCTTTTTATGGCATGAAAGTTCAATAAATTTTACTTCTCAAGGCTGTTTTAAGAGTATATTCCAGGTTGTGCTTCTACTCAAGGAAGTTTTTACTATGGAAGCATCCTGACAGAAATTTTGGACTTCTTCCAGTAACTGGAGAACTTCTGGTGCCTAACTGGGATTTATTGTAACTGAACAGGAAATATCCTGAAATATAGGACTATGTAGTTATTTAAAAGCATTGTGTTTTCTGTCATTTTACAGTCATTTGACCTTGAATTAGACCAATGTCTTTGACGTGAACGTCTGCAAGACATAATATAGTACGAACTGATTGTTTTAAAGCACCCATTATTGCAGTTTTTGCATTACATAAAGTAACTAAGTGTTCCTTTCCTGTTCTTTATTTCAGACTTGAGTCACAAAGTAGTACAAGGATTTACGCTTCTGAAGGAGGAGTATGAATGGGATTGAAGGATTTACTTGGATGATTCTGAACTCCCCTCCATTCTGCTCCAGTAAAAACAGGTGTGTGGATTATGGGATATATTGTAATTAAGTAAGTCCTTACTTTAGAAATTCTTTATTTAAAACGTAAGATACAATTCAGATGGCTGTAAGAATTGAAGAAATTTCAGATATTACAGATGTTCCTCTTAATTACAGACATCAGCCTTCAGAGTTTTATGTCCCTGTTCAGTAAAGGGGTTTCCACACAAAGTGGTGTGAGTTTTCTCTAAATCCCACTCCCCTCCAACTCTGATGTAGAACTTTTTATATTTGGAAGCTTTTCACCCAACATCAAAGATATCTGAACTGGCAAAGTGAATTTAGCCTGTCTTTAAGCGGTTCTGAATAAGGCTGCTACCAGAGAAGAGCTTGATGTGGAGCTTTATAGACCCCTGCATATAGTCGTTAGTGAAACAGGCAGGTCAGCATTAGCACCAGACATCTCCATACTCCCTCCCTCACTGCCTTCCTTCCCTCAGAGAGGAAGAGTGAAACTAGGGACCAAAACCACTGGGGGATAGGTGGGAGTTCACTTCAGGTTATCTTTATTTATCTCTGACTGTAGGTACATAGGGCCATCATTAGTAAAGTGCACATGATCTTTTTGTGGAAATTAAATCTTGACGTTGTCATTTCTTCCTGCTTTGGGAGTACTTTGCATGTGCTACCTTCAGGTACTGACCAGTGAATAAGATCTGTGCTTCTTAGTATGATCTGTTCTAAGTAAGTAGATCTAATTCCTTTTGGAATAATGCAAGATGTGGAGCCCTGGCTTTTGGCTGGGGTTTCTCACTTCTACATTTATACAGGCTCATTAGGAGTGTGTATGAGATGCCTGCTGAGCAGTGAATAACAGGGCAAGCTCTCAATTGCAGGTATTGCTGACTGGGCAGCTTTTTGCACTAAGCTGTGACACAACAAGAAATAATTAAGAACTAATAAAAATGAGCTATAGCATTGGCAAACTAGCAGACAATGATGAGAAAACAAGTGTTTTGAGGGGGAGTTTTGGAAGGTTACGGGAGAGCAGGGAACTGTGTCACAAAAGATACAGTGGTAAGATTCAATTTCCAGGTTTCTCATTTTTGCTCACCAGTATAATGTGTATGGCAGCTTCTATTAGAGGGAGGAAAAATCAGCTTTCCTCAGCAAGGAAATTAAAAACCTCACTAGATTTGCTTACATGCACAAAGAATACTTTAATGTAAGTGTGAGAAAGCAATAAAAACATTTTGGTAGTACTTTCTGTATTTTCTATTTTTTGAAGAGTGGGCTACCTATAGTTGCATAACTGAATAACCATGAGTCTATAAAGCCACAGCTGTGTCTCTTGTGGTGCTTTCTAAAAATGTATTCTGTTTCTTCCACTTTCATATACTGGCTTGCTTAAAAAAAATAGTATTTTAAAACTTTACGTTTTAAGTTTGTCATAAGGCAGTCTAATTTTATGCTGGCTTGCATATTTCGTGCTCAGGGTAAGGTTAAAATGGTTGTGAATGTGAATGAAGATTCAGGCTTTGCATTTGTCCTGTAGGGCATAGGAGGACGGTCATTGGTGAGACCTGGCTCCTGCCTGAAACCAGAGCAGGTCTGAAGCTGCCCTTGATAGCTCATAAATTGGCATAGTCTTTCAAAACAGCATTCAGCTTGGCAAGGTATAGAGCACTCCATGCTGGTGGTTGTATTCAGTCTTACCTTGTGCCTGCCTGCTTTTTCTTTGGCTACAACTGTACTTGCAAAGCGTTTGTGGTGTATTGCTTTTATCAGGAGGAGGCTGGAGGTGCCAAATATATGCCAAAAAGTACTTGTTACACTGATCTGCAGAGTCCCTACGTGGTGTGATACGGAGCTGGAAGTCTCCTGTTTTAGCAATTGCTTAAATATGTTGATAAAGTTTGCTTCCAGTTAGGGCGTGACATTTGTCTGGACATTCTATGTTCTTGTCCTTTCAACCTCATCTGGGTCAGTTTTAGGGCTTTGTGAGCTTGTCCTGGTTTCCCAGGCACCTTGTAGTGGTACAAGGGAGGTGCTGATGACCGAGCTGTAGGCACAGAAGAAGGTAGAGCCTGTCAAGCTGTAGCAGTTCTGACATTCCAGGGAGCATTGCAGTTACCCTGTATGTGCTACCTGGTTGCCTTTTTCCCTGTATGGCAGGGTTGGTGCTTGTGAGACCGACCAGGTGTTTGCAGCTTTCTGCTGCTGGAAGCAACTGTTGGGAACCTTCCTTTATGCCTAGGAGTGTGTTCCTTCCTGGATGTGCTAGCTAGGGAGATTGTCCTTTATATGAATTGCCTGGCCTTGGTGTGCTGTGTCTGTTTCTATCCTTGTACATTCATTGATTTTACTTTTTAAAAAAACCTCTCAAAATATAGGTATAGCAAGAATTCCATTGTATCTGTAAAGATTCTGACCTAGCATCAAATGGAAGCATATGATGAAGTGATAAATGTTTCAAGCCCCTGGCCTTTTATCTCTGGTCTTTTTTTTTTTTTTTTTTTTATGCTTCTCAAACTTAGATGATTGAAAAGCTTTCCAGATCTGATAACTGCAAAGATTTCAAGTAGTGAAACTTTTGGCTCCTATCCCGGCATGAGATCATATAAAGTGATATTAGCTGAATTTTTACCAGATTTTGAAAAGAAAATGAAAACACATTACTGTTAGACTCTCTCAACTATTTTTCAGCTCTGCGAGGCAAATACTTTCTCACTGGTACCATTTTAAAGGTTTCCAAATACGTATGTGTCTATATATACATTTTCTTCACTATTGATATATTTAATTCATACTCCTTTGATCTTTTATTCTTGCTAGCAGGAGTCCTTGGATTTTTTTTTAAAATAGTTTTAAAAATCTAGTGCTTCTAAGAAAGCTCACTGTAAGAGAAATAATGTGCTGAAGCCCTGTTCCTAATCCAGAATTACCTTAAAACAAAATAGAACTGGGGTTATCTCTTTTTCAACCTTTTTGTCTGATTGCTGTGATAGGTGTCAGTGAAAGCAATGGTTTTGGAATGTGTGTGCATACCTAATAAGGGTAAAAACTGTGTATGTTTTGTGGGTTTCCTGTATTGGAAGTAAAATAAGATAAATAATACCTTAAGTTAGGCCTCCAGATTACTGAACAGGGCAGGATTTCAAGGTTGCAAAACTAAGCAACTGGAGGCTGGAAAATTCTACAATTAAAGCTACTTATTCATCCTCTTGGTAAAGATTCATTTTGATTGCCTTTAATTAGAGGATTGCATACTATTTTTTTTTTTTCTTTCTACGAGGCCTGCATATCATTGCACAGCATGGCTAATGCATAATGTGTGGGTAGGTTGTTGTTTTGTTTCTCACCATTTCTTGTATGGCTTTATTTACTGTGTTGTTGGCAGATGGTGCACTGAATACAGAACTACTCATTTCCTCATCAAGTTTTTCATGGCGTTAATGCCAAAAAGAGTTACTTCACTGCAGATTTTTCAGAGAATCTTAATCAGCAATGTGAAGTTAAGATATGTGTATATTTAACCAAATTCTGAGCCTTGACTGTTAATTTTCTGGGGGAAGATGGTTACAGCGCTGTTGCCTTGATGGAAGTCTTTCTGGAGGAACTAGCAGATTGTACCGACTCTGCCCCCTGTTCTTGCTGTAGCAGCAGAAAACAGTGGGTCAAAACTCATACTGGTGCATGAGGTAACTCCAAAACCAAAGGATTTTGATGGAGGTGTTGTAAACAGCTATAGCTTCCCTTCACCCCACTGGTGTTTGCATCTTCCTGTGATTTATTTTACTTAAGAATGTAGACTTGCTGTATTAAAAATCCTCTTCTGTAATTGAAGGTAACCATGCAGTAGATACTTTGTACAGCAAGCTTAGAGTACTCACTCAGCAACTTGCTTCCCAGCATTCAGTGCATATTTAAGACCTGATGGAAACAAGCAAAGCTTCAAAACCTACAATAAGCTATAGGAAGAGAACACCCTTCATCTGGTTTCTGTCTTTGAGACTGTAAACTCCTCAGGCTGGAGACTGTGCCTTCCCATATGTCGATAAAGCATTTCAAGCACTACATTAGTATAAACACCAGTGGATGAGGTCATCATATATCAAACAACATAATTAAATAAGTGCTTTATTCACTGTCTGTGTCTCATTATGGCTGCCTCCTAGGTCACTGCAGACTTGGAGATCATGTAAGAACTTGAATGTTATAACAGCCCTCACAGAAACATTTGCTTTGAAGTTGATGCTATTTGTTTAGGAACCAATCTTCAGAAAAATGTACTTTTAAAAAATGTGGTCTTGTTTTGAAAAAGCCATGTAAAACGGAAACAGTTATTCTTGTTTTTTGTCATAAATAGCCATGCATGAATGTCAGCCCAGAGCTAGTGATCACATTATTGTGATGGGATTTCTCAATTGATTAGAGGTCTGACAACAATCAAGTGGATGATGTATTAGAAAGGACTCCATTTCTCAGAGGGGAATATGAGCTTGAAGTGGTCCCTGCCAAGTGACCAGAACTTGGGCATCAACATGAAACCCTAGCAGTTTTAGAATTTAAGTGCCTGCTACTTTAAAGTACACACTTTGTAACAATATAAGAAAATATTTTAAGGAAGATCGTCCTTCCCTCGTTCACAGTTCTGGAACCCTCACTTTAAATATTGTGTTATATCAACACCTTTATGTGTGTTAAAGCAATATATCCGTATGTTTGTTTTACAAGAAATCAGACTACCAGTTTTGTCTGATCAATAAGGTACTTTGAAGTTTGAAGTCATAATTGTAGATATGCACGTAAGCCTCGTGCCTCACCAAGTATGCTGCCTTGGGCATGTGTTATTGCTAACCTATGCCATAATTACTGTACACATGTAGCTACAAGAATATGCCCGTATGGTTTTCCTACTGTAAACTTTCAGGTGACTTGCTAATCTAGGCCAGTACTCAGAAACAAGGGCTGGTCTGAGATCTTTTACAAAACTGGCATACAAACTTGGGTGTTAAGGCTGTAGAAGATCTGTTTAAAATCAGGTTACACTGTTATTCTGTGGTGTTTTTTGAATAGCAGCCTTACAGAATACAAAATTGTGATGTTATTGCTTGACCTGCTCTCTCCCAGTCTTGTTGGCAAGGGAAAAAGTGGGAAAGATATTTAGGCTTTATATTCTCTTGGCTTTGACATAAATGCAGGAGATTTATTTTTTTTTCCTGGGGATTTCCTGAATTAATTAACTGAAGAATTTAGTGGAGTAATACATGTTTTTCCTCCCTAATATTTAGCTATTTGTCTCTAGTGTTTTTCCTCAGTACCAGTAACAATGGCACAGAAGAATGAGTTGGTGCTGTGTGTTACGGGCTGCTGTTTGCTAAATTTGAGCCTAAAAGCAGGGAAGTGAAGAGAGAGCAGAGGTAGTTCTTTAATGTTCTGCAGGACAGGCAGGATACAGAAATTAAACATAAAGTAAAATTGTACAGTTTACCTAAACAGCCACACTGAGGGTTGTGGGCATTTGTCAGCTAGGACTGCCTCTGGGACCGGTCTGCTCTACAAAACACTTCCATGAACCTGCTGCTGCAAAGATGGGAGGTGGGAGATGAGAGATGATGATGATCAGGAAGGACTTGCCAGGCCTGCCTGGAGGTTTGAGTCAGTAGTTCCCCCTAGGTAGTTCCTCTTTTGGAAAGAGTAGCCTTGGGGTAGGAAAACTGTGGGAGGGCTGGGAAGGCTACTTGTCCTCAGGCTAGAGCTGGAAATCACCTGGCTCCTGCTCAGCTGGTCTGTTATCCTGTCTGAACACTGGTGCCTTCATGTGGTTCTGGAGTGCTAGAGAGGAGTCAGTTCTCCCATGCTTAGTCTGCTCTTGAGAATCCTGCTGTTCCTGGACTTTTCATGCTTTCCTTTTCAATCTGACCAGGGGTTACAAATCATTATTGGCAGACAGTGGAAGTATAGGATTCTCAACACTGAAATTTCCAGTATCTTCAAAAAATGACTTGAATTTTATCAAATTGTCCTAGTGGCTGAATTGTTGGCTGGGTAGGCACTTGTTAAACCTTCTTGTAAAAAGAATGGACACTTTTGTTGTTTCTTCAACCTTTTTTTAATGTTGTTGTTTGTGTGCTGTGATATTTTTTTTAATAGCCAGAGTAAGCAAAAGTGGTAAACCCTAATTCAGAGGTGTAAGCAAGACCTCAATCACTCTGACAAGGGTGACCCAGGCTTTTCTCATTCTTTATTGTAGTCCACTACCCATGCTGGTTTATTGCCTCTGAATATTACTCTTCTCTTGTGCCTGTTGTTAGTCTCTGTGCAGATGATTGCTTAATATTTGCAGATGACCTAAATATAACAAACAACAAACCAGAAATAGTCTAAAAACATACCTCTATAAGAAGACAAGGGCAATACTGGCAAAATTGTTTATCTTAGCACAAGTGGAAACAAGTTTTGGGTGTTAAAAATCTTTTTTTTGTTTTTGTTTTTCCTTGCTACAGGGGCACAACTCTCATTTCTGTTTTCAGTCATCTAGGCAAGCTTAGTTGTGTTGAGTGGCAGGACCTGTTTGCTCGTGCACTGCATACTGTGCCTACAGTAATACAAAGCCATATACAGCTTTCAACCAGGGAGCCAGATCGGAGCCCAGGCAGAGCAAGCTCAGGTTTGTCTGTACCTGCCTGCATACAGAGATCCTAAGAAGAAAGCAAAGACACCCATTTTCTCCTTATTACTGCATTACACCAGAGGCAAATGCTCTAATTGAAACATGCAGTTAGCAGTGGTTTGTCATAACTGCTGTAAATTTCAGTCATATTAAAACTTCCAGGTGGTGGGAGGAGAGGCACGAAGAGCCCTGTTTGTGCGAGCAAGGGTTCTCATGTAGCTGGCTATAATAGCAGCCTGGTCCCTGTCTTCCATATATTTTATTAAGGCATTGTATATGGATTGATGTTTGTACCAGGAATATTATATATTTAAGAGAAAACGTGACTAATACTGTATAGTGGAGGTGCTAGGATCTGACTGGTATTGTAAGATGTTCTAGTCACATACTGCTTTCTGCTAGGCTGGGAGGAGAAAAGGTGCTTGACCCGGCTCAAAATTTGCTTCCTTTGGTCTGACACAGTGGGAGAAACCAGGAACTTGGTTAACAAAGATGGTAAGATTAAAAAATATGCATTTTAATGAAAGCATTAGAGAATGGTTTTATTTATCTTACAACTAGAGAAACAGAAACTTGGAGAACTAATAGTTTTCTGAACGGGTCTCAGTTTTTACCTTCTCAGTCACTGTGTTCATTACTTCGACTATCCTGATGGCTACTCAAGTGTTGTCCCAGGTTACTGTCTTCTGCTTGCTTTTAAGAGGTGGATGGCTGAATTTCTTCCTTTCAAATATTTATTTGCTATCCTACACTGTACTGTTTCCACCACATCATCTAGACCAAGGAAGAATGCCCAATTAATTTTCTTTCTGTAATGGAAGGACTTCATCATATGGGAGCTATCAAAAGAGGTGAAGTCTGGAATGTAACTGCCTTTTCCCTTCTACAAGACTGCTTTTATTTTGGGCAGGCTGGGCAGAAGGGGTCTGGATGTGCTTTGTCCACTGAGCATCCCTTAGCAGTCTATTTGGGATGGAGGAGCAGAATGGCATCGAGTTGATGGGGTGATATCCATTCAGAGCCCATACTTCCTGTTGCACTATATTTAACCTGACATAAGCAGCTGACATAACATCACTGTGGGTGTTGCCAGAGTTTTCTTCTTTTAATATTAAATTTGGGGAGGAAAAAAATGAATAAATCTTTTCTTTTTAAAAGGAAAGAGAAAACCTCAAAGGTTCTTGGCTGGCTTTGTGTGCCCTATAGGTATGTCTAGTTGTTTTTGATGGGTGAGGTGCTGTCCTCCTGTTTACCTCTCTCAAAGGAAGTGTCTGTTGACATAGGCTGTGTTTCAATCATCTTTATTATACAGTGCTCTGGGAAGCCTTCAGGGCAGGTTGAGCTAGCCTTAAAAGCAGCTTCTTGGTCACAAAGAGATGAGCCAGACCAGACTTCCACAGTTTGTGTTTCTTTATTTGCACAGATCTGTGCCCTGATAACCTCAGACCCTGCCACAGCTGAGGTCAGTTTAATTTGGAGTGGTGCAAGAGGGATGAGGGGTAAGCAGGTTTCCCAGTGGCTGCCCTACCAACCCTTGCACCACAGCCAGCATGGGCTTGGCTATGCTGCTAGTGCTGTCAAGGAAGCTGGCCTCATTGCCCAGCCTGGTGGAGGATGGGATTTTCCTGGAGCAGGAGTGCTAGGTGGGCACTACCAGGCTTGGAGGCAGCCCACAGGCATGCTTCTCCCTCCTGTCCCTCTGACACGTGTTTGCTGTGTGCTTTCTACCCATGGGGTGCTGCTTAGCGTTTGTTGCCCTTAGTGTGGCTCAAATGTTCAAAGACTTCATGTGCCATTTCCCATGCAAGGCTCACATGCTGAATGGCATCCAAAGCATTGCACAGTGTGGGTTTGTGTCCAGATGGTTAGTCCCTGCACTCATTAGAGAGCTGCTGTCATTAATGATCAGCTGTGTCATCAAAGCTGTCTGTTAACATTTGCACGAGGAGAGAGTTTTACTTCAGAAATAATTTTGTGTGTCAGGGCTGAACTGTTGTGGATAAGCGAACCATGGATGATTTTCATGACATTGTGGTAGCATCTTGTATTATTCTGTGCTCTTGTCTTTCAAATAGGTGATGCTAGCTTTGTTTTGTGTCAACGTGTTACTATCCTCTAGTGCTCAATGATGAATTCTAGATAGATGCTCATGAAAATGATGCTATGCAAAGAGCATCCATCTTATTTTCAGCTGGGGCCATGACTAGCTGCTATGTGCCCTCGAAGCCCTCTTTTCCAGATCTGCACAGCTTCCTGGCATCTCTGAGGTGCTAAACCCATCTATCTTTCAAAAGAGGAATGGCTTTATACTGTGCTAGTAGAGACTGAGTTATAAACTTCTTCCTCTCAAGATGTCTTGTGGTCCCAAGGTGGAGCTTTATCTTTGACAGTCCATACCTTCATACAGTTGCAATCTTTATCAAAAATTGTTACTCAGGAAAGCTAAAGGTGGTTAAGAAACAGGGTACGAGTAGCCCAGTTGACAAGTGTAAGGCACTTTTTGTGGGGCATGGGGAGCTGCCTAACAGCTAAATATTCAAATATCAATTAAAATAATTTGTGGAGTCATGCACTAATGATGAAAGCAGCTTGTGCTTTCACTGTAGCCAAAGATTTAAAGCACCAAATTCATTGCAAATATAAACAGTGGTGCAAATTATATGTTAGAGTCCAATTGTTCCCCTGCAGGCTATAAATAACTCCTATTTTAAGTCACTGGGGGTTATTTGTCTCCTGTGGGAGAGACTGTAGTCTGTGGTGTAGCTGACCAGAAAATGGTTGTTAGTGATAAAGTGGTATAATTTGCATTGATTTATTATTCATTGGCTGTACAGATCAAGTGCAGTGTACCCAGCATGAGGAATTTACACCAAATTCTTTTGTTGCTTAAACAAATGTCCCTGCTGAGTATAACTGAAAGATGCTATTGTAACAGAGTGGAGTTTATCACACACCTTCTAGCTTGTAACTCTCTAAAATCTGAATCACACTTTAGGAAGAGTTTACTCCAGATTTAATTTTGCTCTTTCTGTGTAAACTGGGGTTGATAAGTATTGGGGATAGATGTATGTAAAGAAAAAGACAGTTCCTTAAATTTATCTAAATTCTCTGCATCTGATAACATGCACATCCTGCTTTAGAAGCTCTAGTGCTTGCGTCTAGCATCCTGCATCTGAAACAATAGGTCTTTATTGGCTACAGAAAAGATGAATTTGTGTTTGGTGTGGACAAAATTAAGTTAAAGATAGCCCAAGATTGTTCTTGTAGGATTTTCCTCTGAAAGTGTTGACTTCAGAGCTTCCAGGTATTATGAGATGTATTATGATTGATGTGAGTTTGATATTATCAGTGTCTACTTTGGTGTTCCTCTGAAAACTGTGGCTCTTGGAAGAAAACTGATAAAGTCTGCTTCTTGGGTTTCTCTTCTCTTGCTTGTCACCTTTTAAGTCAACTTCCTATTCCTGGTGGTTGTTAAAGAAAACTTGGAAATACATATCAAATGCTTCTTCAAACTTAAAACAAGAGAAAGCAAAATGAAAAAGAAGACTTTATCTAAGTGTTATTTTTAAGTTAGTCTTGGGGGGAGGGAGAATGTTTTGTGTTGAGTTTCGTTGTTTTTAAGTCTATGTGGACACTGCTGCAGGTGTGGAACCATCCCATCCCTTCCCAGGCTATCAGCAGCACTGGTTTCATGCCTGGCACACATGCAATTGGTGCCTTACAGACAGTGGCACTGGTCACTGCAAGCACAGGTACCCTACTTGGCTGTTTACTCTGTAGCTGGCTTTCCTCTGCCATGGTCCTTGGGATGTTGTCACACCAGCCAGCTCTGTAAGCCTTCTCGTGGAGCCACAGCTGTGGGTTGCAGACTGGTGTGTGCTGGGTAAGCTCAGCCTTGGGGTACAAGGGGGGCTGCTGGCAGCCTTCTGCTGGGACCCTCACAACCTCTTGTGACCCTGTTGGTGTGCACTGTGTTTCACAGACGATTCTGTGATTCCACTGGGGTTTTGACTGCAAAAAAAAATAAAAATTAGTGGCAACACAGGAGGGAAAGCAATGCTGGAGGAAATTCTTAGAGACTTTGTTTAATTTTTTTCTTGATCCCCAGTTCCTTCTCCTCCCCCCCCCCAAGAAGTCCCCAGCTATGATCTCTCTTTGAATAAATACTGTGTCTTGCCATCAGCCGTTGTTGTTCACAGTCCAGAATGAAATTGTGGAAAGGAGTGCTGTAGCTATAATTTGTTCTTTTAGGGACAATTTTTCTGGCAAAATTTGAATAAAATAATCTTGGAACTAAACTTTTCTAAAAGGAGCACGCCCTATCCATTTAAAGCTGAACCATTTTGCAGCGTATTCCTTCACATTTTTGTTAAAAGGTTAACAAAATTGTTTAGACAGCTCTAGTGGCTGCACATCAATCTGCTCTAACCAGCTGATTAATGTGACTGATTTCTCCAACAAATTTCTCTAATCACTTCTTATTTACAAACTGTAGTGGTTTTGTTTAAAGCAGCTATGCTGAGTGTTCATCCATCTTAAAAGTTCATTCCTTGACTGAAGTAAGTTTAGGAAACACAAGTCTAATGAACCTCTCTGACAATCGGTGCCCATAAAAGAGGAGGTCGTATGCAAAGTCTCTGGCAGTGTTAATCCCTCTTGTCATCTTCTGTGGATGAAGTGAAAAATTAAATTCTTCTTGAAACAAAGAGAAAGGAAATAATAGTGAGTGTAGGCAAGTAAGAGAGAAACCAGTACTCTGAAGCCTGCAAGAAAGTGTACAGGAAGCCAGGAAACTGGATTTCCATGATTCAGACTATTGGCTGACAGCTGGTGATTTGAAATAATCTACAGCTTTTTTTTTTTTTTTTTTTTCTCCGAAATTTTTTTAGACATTTTAGACTTACTCTACTAGGAAATACAGAGGTTGCCTCTTTAGAAAGAAGGTAAAATGATCTAGTATTGCTTCAAGTGGAGTTAGGCACAGAGTGGATGGCACTGCTGTGATACATTGTGCTTCATTACGGAGTGCAAGTGCGGAATGCATCTGGTTTTATTCTGTTGGTAAATACAATTTTAACTGGTATTAGGCAAACTACTCATGATGGTAAATATAAGAAATACTTAGCAGCTGTGTCCCTGTAGGGAACTCAGTTGGACAGATGTCTGCAGGTACTTCATAGACAAGTATAGCCATGTTGAATTGTAGTATGGCAGAAGCAAGTCTCCAAGGTTTCAAATGGTCAGATCCATTGTGTAGGATGTCAGCAAGAGTTGTGGCATGCTAGGCAAGGTTGATTTGGGAAAAAAGTCATAAATGGACATATAAATATTTAATTCCAAATTTTAGGACCACTGAGAATCTGTTGGTGGCTTCAGCAGTCACCATGCTTTTTATTTTTAAAGCAGGCATATTTTTCCTACAGCTGTATGAATTTTTTGTTTCCTTCTATTACTGCATGTCTGGGACGATATTCTACACATGGTTTCAGAATAGGGATAATTGCAGGTTTCCCTTTGTTCTCTGTAATTTCTATTCTGATGACTCGGATATGGTTATACTTGAGTCCTGTCTAAGGAAAAGACGTGGTATTTCCTAGTGGTGGTCTTGCTGTTTTCCTCCACGTGTATTATTTGGGCTTCTGAAGAAAAGATATTTCTCATCTGTATGTACAGCTAAAGTCTCTTCCCCAGTCTCTCATCATAATTCTCCGTATCTGCCGTGTTACTTTTTCTGGTTTTGGCATGTGCTCTCTTGTCCTGTTAGTACCATGTTAGACTGCTCCTACAAAAGGTTTTTCAATCAGACCACCTTTAAATTGATCCTTTTATTTCTAGGCTTCCCTTTTCACTACTTTAAACAAAAATAAGTTTGTTGTTGGTTAGGTTCACTTAGGAGAAAACCATTAGGATATGCAGATCTCTTCCAAGTTCTGCATGATTTGTACAGAAAATTTGGACTCTGGTGATCAGTATTTCTCCAGTCCCTAGAGAAGGGCTGTAGGTGAGGTCAGCACATGGGAGGAAAGCTTGGGCTATGGTCATACTGGGATCCATTCAAAAAGAAAAGTAATACTTAGTTGCTGTGTTCAGGAAGAACAGAAAGAGAAGGTAGTGGGCTGTCCATGAGTATTAACAGTGTGAAAGATTATTTAATAAACCACCTCAAAGCACACAAAAAGACACAGCAGGAGAAGAATAAACAACTCTGTTCTAGTTTTAGCAGCTAATGATGAAATCATAGAAGAGCTGAAAGTGGGAAGTAACTTCCGATCAAATGATCAGGAATTGATTTAAGTAAAATGAAGAGAGTATTAAAAGTATGTCCTTAATTAAAAGTTGTCTCAGAAAATTAACAAACTTGTGTTTGTCAAGGTGCTAGGAAGGCAAGTCAGCAGCGCTGGAGAACTCAGGGCCCTGAACAGTGCAGAAATTGGGAATTTTTGCAAGTACTCCAGCAGTCTGCATTTTTTCTCCCAAGGAAGGAGAAAAACTGGTAAAGAAAGGGTGAAAGTTAGAATTGCCAGAATTCAGGCTGAATGGAAACTAACAGGTAATGTTTAGACACATAGAAAAAAGATATTGAGCCTTATAAATAACTTCCAAACAGCAGGAGGGCTATTATGTAATGGTGCTGCTTGTGCAGGGCTTAAGCATAATTTAGGTGTGGCCTGAGTGTAACAAAACAAACCCTACTACACATCACCCCAGAGAAAAGCTTCTGGTGACCCTCAGGAGAGAAAGGTCTGAATGTGGTGGAAAGGAAGCTTGAATAGAACAGTGCTCCTGAATTGCATAGAAATAGCTAACCTTTACAGCTGCTCACTAGGAAACTGAAGCATTTTAAACAAAGCCTTCAACACCCACTGTCCACCTCTGAGTTCTATGCTTTTGTGTCAGATACCTGGAACAGGAATAGTTTTGTGTTGTCACATCACTTGGTGATGTGGTTCTTGAGGATCGTTATATTAATTCAGGAAGCTTTAAAGTATATAAACTTTAGAAAGACATTACGGAAGAGGGTGTGAAAAGAAGTTTAAACATGATGCCTTGTTAGGAAGCTACTTGAAGTATTTATTTGTTCAGGGTTGTTTTTTTAACTAAACAGAGAAGGGAAGATGAGTTCAGCAGTTGTACTTTTTATGCTCTGGCAGAAGGCAGTGTAAGTTTTGGGACTCTTGAGGGGAAAAGGGATAGGAGAAAGTACAGAGTGAGAGTTCTGTATTGCTGAGACTGGAAGAAGGAGACTGAAAGGGAGCAGCTGGACATGATACTCAGGAGGGAAGGAAATGTCACAAATGCCTTTGAATTTGCTGTTGTGAGTCTTGAAATCCCAGTGTTGGCATCAGTTGTAGGACGAGGAGGAAGTTTTATAGAGAAGATTTTTAATATTAGAGCGAGTTAATTTATGTTGGTGACAAAATGTAAAACTTGACAATTTGGGAGGTAAGACAAGCACGTGTACAAGTCCAAAGGAGATGGCTTAGCAGTCTCCAACAGCATGGTTTCTATCTAAGGCTCCTGTCCCTTACCACAGATTCCTGCCATCACTTTCTTTTCAGATCACCTCAGGCTGCTTTGGCAATCTTGAAATGGCATCTGAACCATCACTGTGGAGGTGAGTGCTAAAGTTATGAGTTAAAGAGATCACCCAAATGTGTTAAATTGAGAAGAGGAGCGTTCCGGTGGCAGAGCTTGCAGAAGTGCCCATTGGCACAGTGGCCTGCCCAGAATAGGGAATAGTCATGGACAGGAGAAATAGTGACTAATTTGAAATCTCGGTGAGGATGAGATGTCAGAGCAAGCATGATCAAAAGAACAAAAGGGCCAAGCAGGAGGGGGATAGAAGTCCTTAAGTTTTGCCTGGGAAGGGATCATGAATGCTGGTGAGAGAGAGCACTTTATTCAAAGGGAAACAATGGGGGCTGGCCTGGACAGGATCCAGTATAGAGTTGGAAGAGAGGAAGTGAGTGCATTGGCTTCAGCCTTCACTTGCAACAGGTTTATAGATAAGGGAAAGGAGGAAAGAAGTAACTGCTTGAATAGGTAGGGCTGTTGTTTTGTGGAAAGTGGAAACAGGGAATAGAGCGAGAAGATTGAGGGGTAAGTGGGGACTGAGCTTGGCTGAAACAAATGTGCAATTGAAGGCAATAGAAAGGGTTTAAAGAATTGCAGATGATGAATGGTAAATAGACTATAGGTTCTGTATCATAATATATTAGCAAACTGGATTTTTGGGATATAAATTAGCAATGACCAGTGAGATAATTCAGTTGGAAAAAGGAGCAGCTTCATGTTTAATGAGAAAGAAAGTGGCCAAATGAACTGTTTCTTTAGTTAGTTGTAACTTATTTGAATAAGGAGCATGCTGCTGCTTTCCTTTTCCTCTTTCCACCCCCATGGCCACTGCAGACAGTAGAACACGGTGCTGGTGTTACGGTGGCTGCTCTGAAG
The DNA here is from genome assembly GCF_000747805.2 of Chaetura pelagica. Taxonomy (NCBI): domain Eukaryota; kingdom Metazoa; phylum Chordata; class Aves; order Apodiformes; family Apodidae; genus Chaetura; species Chaetura pelagica. Next base: position 933,769 of record NW_009954492.1, read on the forward strand.
GTTGCTCGGCTCTGGAAGGAAAGCAACACATCCAGACATCAGGGGCTGCACAACCTAATTGTCTGGCTCTGGTCCAGCTGCTGATTGACCCAATAAACTCTAATGGATCTGGATTCCAGCAGTCTGATTTGCTTCCTCTCCGTTATGTGCCTTTCGCAGTCCATGAAGAGCTGAAACCTGAGTGCTGGCTTTGACAAAGGGAGTGAGAGAGGGAGGAAGAAGGGGAAGAAAAGGCAGATAACAGCCGAATGTAATCAGTGTTTTATTACCATCCTCAGGAAGTGGGAATGGCTTTAAAAAAAAAAAAAAAAAAAAAAGTTTTTTTTTTTAAAAAGTAGTAGGTTGGAGCAAAGAAAGTTAATTATGGTGAGGTTATTTGACAGGAAATTACAAAATACAAACAGACAGAAGAAGCACATTTTAAAAGAGGGTAGGAAATCTCAAGTTACTTCACTTTGTATATTCAAAACCCCCAAAGCAAAGGCTGAAAATAGCAGTTTAAACAAAAGCTATCTTATCTGATAAAGGCATTTCAAGCACAGAAGGTAAATTTATATATTGGGTTGACAGTCTTAAAATAAACTGATTGTCTTGATAACACCATAGATTTAATTGTGGGAAAAAAAAAAAAGGGTTCGTTTATAAGACCTGCAGACACAGTAAATTCCCATGTAAATTCATTCCTTTTCTTTGTATGTTTCTTTTTTCCTGAGCAGTGTTTATCAGTGTTTTCCAGAAATTGTAAAGGTAGATTTTTGCATGTAGGACAAAACTGATAAATATGAGCACATATTAATGACTTCCATGCAGACCAGATATGCTTAATTTCCTATGCTACCGTATAGAAGCATGTTAATGGTACTTCAGCAAGTACCATTCAGATTCAGGAAGATTTTGGCAGAAATACATTATTTTAGGATTAGGGTAGAATTTCCAGTACTAGTGATCAGAATTATTAGTTTATTCGTTTCTTTGTTAGAATACATGGAGTGTCTTTTCACTTTCTGTGCAGAAGGGAAATGATCGTGTTACCTCATCACCTTTTGTCCTGAGTCTGTAGAGCATTTACAAGTGCAAAAAGAGAACTTGCTTGCTAGCATGATTCTCTTGTAGCCCTGCTGTAGGTACCAAAGCTGCAAAGACCAGCTAGAAGGACCTTTCTGGTGCCTGGACTGTCACTGAGTCTTTTGTTGTAAACAATGTTATCTTCAAAGAAAGGTGCTATGTTTTTGTGGTTTTTGGTTTTTTATATTATTTTTTTAAAGCAAATGATGCCCAATTGCCAGTATTCTCCTTGCCATTTTTTTTTCCCTTTGAAGTTTACTGCTGAGATTTTGAATAAACCTTGCATCCATATACGTATGTGTCCTTTTAGTGAGATAGGATATGTATTACAGAGTTGATACAATTTGATTTGCTGGGAGAGAGGAAACAAGGAGAAGGGGAGGAAATAACTCAGTTGTGCAAAAGATGTATTAGATTATCTCTGTTCAGATCAAAGACTTAAAACACTGGGACGAATATCTTGGTTTTGACTGAAGGAGGAACAAGAAGCATTAAGAGTTTTCTATGTTTACCTGCCTGACTACTGTGACTTGGAACTTTGTGTTCCTTCCTTCTTGTTCATCAGGCTGCATGTCTAACAGAGTATCACAGTGTGGCAGGCACATCTGCAACTTGGTGCCTCATCATACTTGCTTAGTCCTGAGTAATATGTAAGTCTGAGTTTTTTCACCATTTCATTTGACTGCTGTGCCTGTGGCTCCCTATTGCTAACACTGTTGAGCCTTTTTAATTTATGAACCCAGCAAAATAAAATCTGGTGGGAAGGAACTTCCTTACTGAGTGTTATATTGAAAGTTAGTGGGAGGTAATGCTTCTCCTCGGTTGAGGTGCAACGTGGCATCCTTGTAGCTGAGTGAGGTAAATGGCAGTTTTCATCTGTGCTCAACTCCTGTTTTGTAGGTGATCTAGGTAAGTCTGGATGTCTCTTGGAGATCAGGGTGTTTAGAATTATCTGACCTCAAGATGCTCAGAAAGTATCACTGAGGTGTAGCGCAAAGATGAGTTCACATCACCTTGCATTGAGGAACATAAGACTACCAAGTCTCAGTAGTGTCCTATTGCTGGAAAATCTTGCTAGGAGCCCTGTAAAACTGTCAAGATCTGATGGGTCCATAAGGGTTTTTGAGCTGTTTAACAAAGAAGTATCAGTTGTCGATGGACCGTGAGGATTGGGTTGCAATATAAATATTCTCAACTTGTGTTTGCTTGATTTTGCACTAAAAATAAATAGAAGTGACACCGGTGTAGGAAATAAGTTTATCTTTTTTTTTCTATTGATTTATGTCTTATTTAAATGACCTCCTGCTTTAGCAGGATTTTATAACTCAACTGGGAGACTTCATGAGGGAAAGTTGTGGGAGGAAAGTAGCTTCCTTCTTAAAAAGAGGAAGGCGTTGATGTCAATATGAATCACTAATCTAAACCAGCAAGTATTAAAAAAAAAAAAGGGAAGAAGAAATTGAAAGCAAATAAAACAAGAAATAGATTTAAAATATCTTTCCAAAAAAGCATGTATGAGGCTATGGAAAAACTGGAAATAGAATCAATAATTCTTGACTGACTCAATTTTTGTTGGTGGTGTGTGGGTTTTTTGGTTTTGGTTGTTTGGGTTCCTTGTTCCCCTCCCCCGCCCCAAACCCCAAACAGTTACTCCCTGATACAATTTTAAAATGTAGATGTGGTACTGTGGTAAAAGGAGATCAATAAAATGTAGTGTCCTGTAGTCAGCTCCCCAGAGTGCTGTTGCCATTATTGAGAACTTGTGTTTTTCCTGTCTGTTTTTTTCAGCAACGATCAATACAAAGTGACACAAGTGATGGAAGTTTTTTTTTTTGTTTGTTTGTTTTTTTAAGTGTTACATAGCATGCTTCAAAATTGGCATCTTTGGAAAACCCCAAGATAATTTTACCTATTATGAGCATGGAAAATTAAGTTCTGGAGATGTAAAGTTATAGCCCTATAAAAATCCTTAACACAGGCTAATCATGTGGCTAGGTAGCAAGCATGTCCTTTGCTGAGTATACCTTAATGCTAGATTTAACTTCTTCACTAAAATGAAAAGAGGTAGCCAAAGTTAGGGCATACTACCATTTTGAAAGTTTGCTTTAACATGGATTTACTATTTTTGCCTTCAGAATGACTATAAAGTTGACAGATTCATTTTTTTAAAAAAAACCACACTTAAATATTAAGCTGTAAATTGGGGACACTCCTTTGAGAAAGTTATTTGCTGATTTTTTGAAAGGTGTGTACATGAAGATCATCATGACTACTGAGCGTAAATAAAAGCTGGGTCAAGAAAAACATTTAGTGTTGTCTTCTGGCTTGGTTATATCGGTTACTTAAGGAAGCCTGTGCCACCATGTGTCTTTTACTGGTGACAGAACTGTGACTGTGCATAGCTGACTGACTTAAGATAAGACCAAACTGATGAAAACAGAGGTAAGGACCCAGATCCCCCAGCAGTGTTATTCATATCTGATCCACTGAGAAGTGCTCTAACCAGGAAAGGTGCTCCTGTGAGGCTGAAAGACCTACCAGTTGGATTTTGGGACTTCTGGATCTGTTCAGTATTCTAAAATGTGGCTCATTTATTAACTCCTGTCCCTACATACTCGGAACGCCACTGTGGGTAAAGTTCGAACTAATTAACCAGTAACAGATGTAAACCACATTCATATCCAAACCATATGTTATCCTTGTAGTTTATCTGTACTTGTTTCCTTTGAAAACAATGAAGGCTCAACGTATATTTTGTGTGTATATGGTTCTAGTTTTGCAACTTTTCATGGTTTCCAAATATAGTCAGCAGTGCAGTTTGTTTCAAGGTGTTTTGAATAGGGTACCTGGCACATTTCCAGCTATTTCTAATCAGTCACTGGGTGACTTAAAAAAAATTAATTAAATTATTGAGTATTTTGCACAAGTACTTAATACAGCTTCATTCTAGGACTGGAGTCTCTGGAGACTGGGTGATATTTGTGATCTTTACCCCTGGAGAAGGATAATTCTGTGAAATCTTGCTCCTTGTTGCAAAAAGCCAAGTTTGTTTTGAGCACTTCTAGTTTTAGGGAGGGGGGGAAGAAGAAGGTTGATGATAATACTGATTTTTATTTTGAAGCTTTAGGAGACAGGGACAGCATAAACATAATTTTTAAAAATACAAGATTTTCAGACCAATCTCATTCCTCTTTTGCTGATGTGGCCTTGAATATTCATGGATTAGCACTGTTACTACACGTTCACAATAACAAAAAGTTTCTTCCTCCATAGGCTCCAGTCTTGCAACTTGGGACAGGACAGGGAGGTGTTTTTCTCTATTCTGGGACGATGACAATTTTGTTTATTGTGCAAGGTAGATAAGAGTTCTGAAAGTCTCCTTTTTATTCGCTTTCCAGCTTCATGTGAAAGCTCTGCAGTTTGGCCTGAGGGAAATAAGTTAAAAAAGAAGGTATCAAATTTTGTAGCCGTTACTATAGTGTGTTGATGTTGCTCCTGAACCCAGCCTGAGGGAACCATTAAAGTGATCTAACAGCTGAAAAGGGTAAAGGGAAGAGTAAAGTTTCTGTAGCTCTCTAAATCTCTAATAGCCATGAGACCTGTGCTCTATATCCAAGTGCAGTTTCAGAATTAGTGCATTCAAACTTAGTAACGCTTAAGATATATGTTTACAGAATATTATCTAGGAGTTTTCCAAGTAGTTCATAAAAAATAGAGATATTACTTAGAATATTTTATCTGCCTGTAATATTTTTCTCAGTAGAGAAATTGTTTTTTTATGGGTCAGTTTAAATGAAAAAGCAGAAAATAAATATTCCATTTTCCCCCAAGTATATGGTATATGTATTTTAATTGAAGTAGAAACAAGGAAAAGATCCTTTTTTAATTCCTGCATTCTCTAGTTATCCCACTAAACAGAAGCAGATTTGTGTTATATGGTGGCATAACATAAATCATGGCCTAAACAGCACAGGCATATCAAACTCATACTGAATAAAAAAAATAATAAAGTTTTAAATAGGATGAATGCTATTGTCAAGGTAAGACTACATTAGAAAATAAATTTTTTAATGCTGGATACTAGTCCATCCTGAAACGATGAACTCAGTATTTAAAAAAAATAAAAAAATATTATCCCAGCATACCAGATATTAGACATCTTTTAAGCAATCTACTGTGTGTATAAATCTTGTGTCGCAGGTGGTCATAAAGTAACAGCAAATGCAGATTTCAGCACAAATGCGAACAGCTTTTATGTGGCTTACAACTATCAAATAGTCATGCTGCAGCTTTTCTGCCTGGATGTACTAAACTGGTTGGTGTATGCTAACATGCTTTTTGTCTGTGCTCCTGCTTGTTTCAGTTAAAGCTATCTACTGGTGACCGTTGTGTTACCAGCTTACACTCTGAGTCTAGAACTGGTTCACCTTTCTCTTGTCTCACAATCTTAAGCATAGGCTTTAGTCTTTGGGTTCTCAGTGTTATCATAAAACTCCCAACTCTTTTGCTGCTTTGGTTTCCATATTGTTATTTTAGGGGAGCTAAGTCCTCAGACTTGGGTTTCTTCTGGAGTTTATTCACAAGTAATGCTTGTCAGATTTTACTGTGCTTCTGACACAATCAAGAGTAAAAAGCAAATAACATTTGCAATATCCCCATGGTCTGCTAACAAGCCTAAAGCTTGTAGAGAGGTCAGACTTGTGTGCTATATTAAAATCAGTCAGAGCTGAATTTTTTATATAAGTTTGTTTCCCCAAGCAATTACATATATTTTAATCTCCTTTAGCCAAAGCATCTCTTAGTTTAGTGTAATATATAATGAGGAAAAGCAGGGTAGAACATAATATATGAAGACACAGCTCTTATGAGTGATATGAATTATTAAGACTCATACATGAGCCAAAGTCCTGAGCAGAAAGGACCATATTGGTGTTTCTCTTCTACGTGGTCTCTTTTCCAGCAGGTTTTTGTTAGTGTAATCTGATGGCTGGCCTGTAAGCTTAACAGTGGCTAGCTTTTTAAACCTAACGTCTTTAAAACCAGTGACTGATATAAATTGAAGCATTAGAGTCAAGCAAATGATATCAAATAAAGACCAGCACACTGTATTATGTACCTCCCTGTTAAATTCCTTATGACCTTTTTCTCCTAGTCAGTCTGCCTGCCCACAGGGCAAAACACCTCCTGCCAGACCTTGGTTCAGGCTTATCTCATACATCCATCCACTGGTACTGTCAGCTATATAACAAACACTCCAGGTGCTTTCAAGAGTCTTCCTCAGACAACTAGAAAAGCAAAGTAGCCTGTTCCTGGTGTGATAGCACCTTGGGAATGAGAAAGGAGGAGTGAGCTTTGCTGTACCACTGCTGCTAGTGATGAGCCCTGTTTTATTCAACAAAGAGTGTTGAAAGTTCTGTGAACACCAGAGGAGCATCTGAGTTGGCAACCAATGCAAAGAGATTACTGAATTAAGAGTGAAGTTTTCCACACTGCCTGAAAAGTCATGAACTAAAACTGACATCAAGGAAAGAGACACTGCAAGTCTGAGTATATGATGAACCCGCTTGTCCTTGCTGTAAAATTTGTGTTGCAGCAACTGAATCAGTTTTTTGAAGGTAGGGAAGAAGACATCTTCCAATAATATGTTCACAGTCTGTAAGAGACCTTTTGCAGAGTTGGTAACAGATTGTGGGTCACTCCTGAAAAATAATCAAATTTGGACTGTAAGAAGCAACCTGTTTAGTTACAGCTGCTGAACAAAATGTGTACTGCCCTGCATATGTTAAGGCTACATCCAGATGTATCTTTTTGTGGAAATACTGTGAGTATTGGAGTGGAAGCAGAGACCACTTTATTCCTTTCAGAATTACTATATAAGTTTTTTTTCTGCTACAGCAGCTCTGTCTCCATGCCTGCCCTTTAGGAAAGCTTAACACACTTTGGAATAGTTTGCACTTGTAGTCAAGAAAGGTAAACCCTGTATAAGGATGGCAATTTATTGAAAGGCTAAGTAGGACACCAGACGGTCTCCATGTACGTTTTTGTCAGGTTGAGACATGGGGGAAAGGATCAAACTGTGGAACACGTTGTCATAATAGAAACAGTTAAAATCTGTGCAACTAGCTTGTAGCGGGTTTTAATTATTTTGAAATGAGGTCAGATGGATTTGGGTGAGTTACATCTTACAAGGAAAGTTTAACGGTGGTCCCCATTGCCTAAGGGCACACAGTCCCAAGCCTTTTGTAGTCTCTGATGATCTCTTGATGCACTCTTGGCTCTGTGGTGAGGAGGGTCTTTTTTGTTAAGACCGAGGCAAAGGAAGCATTAATTACCTGAGTCTTTTCCTCATCCTTTTTCAGTGTATTTCCCCCTTATCGAGTAATTATGGATGTTTGCTGAAATACAGCCTTCTCTGAAAGCAGCGTGACACAAATCCTTATTGTTTTATCTGACTTATGCTGTTTACCTTCTTTTATACTTCTGCAATGTAACTGCTTGTTCTGAGAATTTCTTTCCATCCATTGTCAGTATATTTGTCTCATCACATCTTACGTGCAATATAATTTAAAAGCAAAAGGTTTTAAGGTGATCAGGGGGTCATGATTCTACCCCTAGTTTTCTAGGGTGCTGCTCTGAGACCTGTGGATATCATCCATATGTGCTACTGAAGCTGACTTGAATGGTGTGACAATTTTAAGTATTTTGGAGAAACTTGTCCCTGCAAGCCTCTGTTTGCACACTTGGAATGAACAGATGCTTTAATACCCCCTGTCATGTCCCCCTTTCTGTAATGTGCATACAATGATATCATTCGCTTCATCGCACAAAGATGATGTGAAAATGAATCGCTAATGTTTTTAACACATTCAGATGTTGTTGTGGTGAGCACTGTAGGAAAACCCACAAGCAAATGAATAATTCATTGTTCAAATCAGGCTCTGAATTGTACACAGTAAATAAGACATGAGTCTTCACACTGAATGGTAAGACTAAGGCCAAAGAATTAATGATCACTTGTTCAGTTATCACTGTTCATTCAGAGTATAAAAAGGGTATGGGATCTTGTGGAAAGAG
>NW_009954492.1:942087-958993 GCF_000747805.2 Chaetura pelagica
AGAGTGTGGTTATGTCCTATGTTAGTGTGTGAATGGAAAGGATAATAAAGATAAAATGACCTTTATTTATTTATTTATTTTTATTTCTCCCAGTGACCTTGAGTATTAGTTATGATGTGTGTTTTGGAGAAAAGATAAGTTAAAGATAAGGCTTCTTAAATTGCCTGATATTTAGTCTATAGGTCTCCCCTTACAATGATGTGATAGTATTTAGGAATCTTAACTTCTTCTTTAATTCTGTTTTCATAGTTTCCTGCCACTCAGTGAATCCTATTCTGTAGTTGGTGCTTAAGCATCGGATGAAGGCTGTAACACCCTCTCTAATAATTGTGGAACAGTCTCTGGATACAGTTTTTTAGTTTAGATTTTATCTCTTGATACAAAATGATCTTAAGAGAAGCTAATAGAAAAGGAGAGTTAAACATTCTTCTGCATACCAGCTGCAAGATTGATTTTGATAGAATCACAAGTACTGGAATAGCTTCTGCCTGTGTTCAACCTTGTGACCTTCCTTTGGATGATAACTCTGCTTACAGTTTGAGAGTGAAAAAGAAAACCGAGGGACATATTTGAAGCTGCAGTACACAAAAATATGTCAGTAATTCAGGCTGACTGATAGCTCCTCTGGTAATCAAAGTCACCTGAATTTTTTTCTAGTCCTAGAGCATAAGCCATCAATAATATGCAATTGTTTCCACTCTGCAGATGGACTGATGTTTTGTTTTTTTCCCAGGCATCCCCTCCCTACTTCCCTGAACCGAATCTTTACAAATCAATTTATGTAATTTGATCAGTTTGAAATACTGAATACACTGAGGTTATTATACCAATCTTCTTGCATTTCACTGCTTTCAGTGACTGTAAAGCTATCGACAGTGCGGCATTAAAGATAAACCAGCATTTCTATGAAAACAATTGTGATTTATATTTTCATTTTTTAAAACTTGCAACTGTTTTTGAAGTAGCTTTTGCAGAATAGTGATTTATAGTTTAAAATTCAGGGCTTTGTTATTTTCTCTTGAAGACAGCAGTGTTCAGTCCATTTATCAGTGTCTAAAGATGAGCTTTGTATTAAAAAACTACCAAGGTGCTGAGCTGTTGGTTTAATTTAGAAAGAGAGTGTGTCAGCTCTGCTTTCTGTTTATTTCCAGTAAAAATCTTGTTCTGGATTTTGAATGCATGTGTTCAACAAGATGAGGTTAGTCATTACAGTAGTGATGAATCCAAGTGTGATTTCAGATTTCAGTAGTCACTGACATAACATTGGGTGCTTCCATATAGCTATTCATCGAGAGATCATGAACAGTATCAAGGCACTCAGGGAGAACTCTGTAATTGGAATAAAGTCTCTTAGAGCCTATTTTTTTCAGAAATACTGAAGTCTGACCATGCCATCATGTTTTTTGGCCCCGTCTAACAGATGGGGGGACAGACTGAGTTTTATAGCTTTTTCTTGAGCATACTACACCTTATTAATTTACTTGTATTCCCAAATAAGTTTGTAAATATATTCTAGTTACGTAATTTTTCAGATGCCCTTTCAGGTGTAGATATGATTTAAGAATGTTGTGTGTATTTGTGTGAAATTCCTCAATCAGGAATCACTGTTGTACAAGACCCCACAAAACTCACAAAAGCTGCTAAGTTTTTCTTTTGTGGCTCCTGTCCTGCTCTTCCCTTCTTTGGCTTCACAATTGAAGTGCAAAACCACTGAGCACAAACATGTCAAAGAAACAGCCACAGTCCATGGTGGTACAACACCACTTACTAGGTATGATACATAGCAGTTATAGCACACCCATGTTTAAAAACAAAACCAAATCACGTTTGAAAAGCAATTCTGTATTTGATACTTCTGGAACAATTTAACAAAATGCTGGTACTTCAGAGTGTGAGGCAAATTTTGATGAAAAGCCTTGCTGAATAGCTGAGTGATTGGAAGCAAATACAGGATCGAATATAAAAGGATAAATCTGCATTTTAGGATTGTGGAAAAATATGAGCCTTAAGTACATTAGCAAGCTGAGAAATGTAATGAAAGGGTGGAGACTTTCTTTCCTAGCTTCTGAAGGTGGCAAACAACAGTAAACTTGCCGTTTATGTCTTGCTTTTTTGTTTGTTTGTTTTGGGGGTTTTGTGTGTTTATTTATTTATTTATTTGTTTGTTTGTTTTTCCTTAGAGCATTTAATCCTTTCTATTCTATATCAAATAGAAATCTGTCAAATGGTGAACTAATTTTTTGCAAAGGTGGGCCAAATTATTACATCTGAAGGTAGATACATCCAAGGACTACTAAGTGTAGTTTCACTGACCTGCTACAGAAGAGGAGTTTTGGATGTAACTTGTATTTGCTTCTGTCAGCGTTTTTTTAGGGCTCCACTAAATTTTTATCTGAATTCATAGTGAATCCAATACTTAACCAATCTCACAGCCAAAGGTGTATTTCAAAAGTTGGAGTAAAATTTTGGAGGTATTAGAAACAACTTATTAAGAGATCTGAAACTCAGAGGCAGAAGGTAGTGAATTTAGGTACCTGAAATAGTGCCTGCACCTTTAACTTCTGGTGCCAGATCAGGGCCTGAGTTAGAAACTACTGAGTTTGTTCTTTGCATTTTTTACCCAGGGATATCAAAGCATATTATAAGTAATGAATTAATCTTGACCACAAAGTGAAAGATGTATGTAAGCTACTATGTGCTTATTTTAGGCCTGCATGAACGGAAACATAAATCAACTTGGCATACACTGCATGGAGAAGTAGTGTCAGGAACAGAAACCAGAGGTCTCTTTCTCCTCTTGCTTGGCTGACCCAAGTGTGAGAAAGCTCATTCATGCATGCAGAATTCTGCCTGCTGTCAAAAGTACTTTTGCACTCTGTCTTTAGCCTACTTCCCAAAGAAAACAAGACTTTTGCCTTTCACCTCCCACCTCCCCTGCCTCATGCCTTCACTCAATAACCTTTAATTGTCTTGGCCAATTACAGGAGGGTTGGGCAGGGCTGGAAGTGGAAGCACTAAAAATGTTATGAAATAAGAGAATGGCTAGGGGAGGAAGGTAAATTAATCCTTTCAGAGAGTCATATAAGCCTGCCATGTCTCTACTTTGTTTAGCCTGGGAGCCTGGATTAACTTATTGAACCATGGCTCAGGACTTGCCAGAGCAGGACCTGTCTCTGTGCCCACCAGGGGTTAGCTGGTGGGGCAAATATGTGAGGAACAGTTTTGAAATGGGATAAAGGTGATTGGGAATTATAACTGGTCACAAATTAGAAAGAAACTTAAGTTTTACTACTGACACTTTTTCCAGGAGCTATTCTTTCTGTCTGTAATAATACATTTAGCCTACTTGGCAGTGTATTGTTGTAATTTTCATCAACTCAGCAATTCAAGGAAACCAGTTTTATTTCCTACTAGAAACTAGAGTTGATAAAAGCAGAAACTTATTTAAAATATTGAAGCCTAAACCCCTTCAAGGGAGTGTTTCTTTAAATAAATAACTAACAACATCTCAAACTCCCAAGAGTTGGTTGTTGGTTTTTTTTTTTAATCTTCTAAGTAAGTGTCCTTTGCAGTTATGTCTTTCATCTCATGGGAACTGCCTGCTCCTTGTTTTAATCCCAAAACATTATCAAAGTCAGTGGGGAAGAAAAAAAAAATAAAAATCTGCAACCTCCAAAATAAAAGCTCAGTATATTGTGATTGAGCTGGGCAAACTCCTATTCTGGTACTTTTACATTTTGTATAAAGAAAGATAAAATGTTAGAAGAAAAGGATTTTTCGGGCTGGACATTTTAACTGCATTTGTATATGGATCTAGAATTCTTGTTCTTTTCAGCAAGAATCACACATGGTATGTGTAAGGAACATGTGGGGTGATGTCTAATTTTGCCCTTCACAGGAATATAACATTGTACTCTTTGGTGTAGAAGGAAATCAGAAGTGCCTATCAGAAGCATCTCCCCAGTCTATTTGGAAAAGAAAAAAGCAGACTGTCTCCCTTCCATTCCTCAGGAAAATCTGCTAACTTCTTTGGTCTGAGTGAGCTCTCAAGGTTGTCAAAGTAATTTTTTTGCAGCCTGTGACCTTAGTATTCTTATAGATAATAGCATCAAGTCCATTGTCTCCTACTACTCAATTTTCTTTTTGGCTTCCTGCAATTTACATCCCATTGTCCACTAATATTTTCTTCGTTCTTTTAAAGTAAATCAAATAACACTTCCCATGTTGGCTCTGGACTTAATAAAAATCAGACAGGCAGCATTTGGGACTCTTAAAATAACACATTTTAATACAAAGATGTGAGATATCTTTTGAAATCTGTGGTGGATGTTTGTTTCCTGCTGGGCTTAATTTAGGAATCTAGTGCTAGCATTAAACTGAGGGGAAAAATGTTTGCTCTTTCATCTGTGTGCCACATCCCATCCAAAATCACAAACAGCTCCTTTAAATTTCTGATCTTTGTCCCCTGCTGGATGTGCATAGTACACACGCCTGTCTGATATACGAGACAGCCAGAGTCTTTTTTTTTAAAAAAAAAGTAAAAATTGGTAAGCCCTGCTTGTGCTTCTTCTCTTAGGCCCCATAATCCTCTGTAGTTTGGGACAATGGCAAGTGTCTGAATCTATTTTGATGTAATAAAGATGCAGCTCTTCTTTTTTCTGAAGAAACTTCTTTCTTACCAAAGCAAAATTCCTGATTTTATTGGTAAAGCAAAAGACAGGTAAAAATGCTCATGGAATAATTACCTTCCCCATAGCAAGGGACTATTTCCCTTATTTTCATACTACTTTTGAATACAGAAATAAATATTGTCAGATACGTCACCTTCAAATTGCAAAATTCACTAAGGTCAAACCCAAATGTGAATTTCAGTCTTTAGCACCTGGCCATGTAGCTCTCATAAACCATAACATGTAACATGTGAAAGGTTGTTATTGGTTTTGTGCATCCTGGGATAAAGCTATGTGGCTTCAAACGTTTAACTGCTTGGATCACATCAAACATCTGGGCTCAGAGTTTAAAGGAAGTTTTTGTTTGATAGAAGTTCATCTTTGAAATGTAGTTTTGGGCCCATTGTGCTATAATAGAGATTACACATTAAAAACATTTTTAAAATTAATATTATTAAATTGTAAAATTTAACAGCGAAAAGAGAGTCATTATTGGTCCTGTAATCTCAGTTGGTAACTTGTATGTAGGCATTATGATACAGATTTTAATTATAAGCTTGCATCTTTTTTCTTTGTAGTTTCTCTGCCTTATTTACATAAACATGCCTTCTCACCTCTCCTTCCCTTCAGACAGAAAGCATTCTTCAAACTGATGAGCTATTTGATGTTTTGTTTTCTCTTTATGCAGTATATGAGCAAGTTGCACTAACTGTGTGCTGTTCCAACCCTGATATGAGAGCAAAATAATACATTTTTCCTTGCAATTCTCTTTGGTATTTCACTAATTGAGGGGTGGAGAGATCCTGTATAACCTTGCAGTGGCTTTTTAGTTGCAACTAAAGGGATAGGGCAAGGGAAGCCCTATCAGCATAAACCTAGGGAATTAACGTATTGAAATTTTAGTTATTTTTATAAGGTGCATGTGCACAGATTTTTATTTTCTACCAGGTAGAGAGAACTAGGAAAATTCTAACTTAAAAAAAAAACAAACCAAGAAGAAAAAAGCAAGTGTGTCCACAACTGACAGACCTTTTGTTGGTGTCTTGCCAGTTCCTGAACCAGGGCAAGTACATTTTAAAGCTTCCCAAAGGAAAGGCCACCAAGATTTTACAGTGTGTATTCCCCTATTAATTTGTGTGTGAATACTAAAGTTTGTATTTATAGGAAAGCCCAAACAACTTAGTTTTGCTAGAAACTATGTCTTAGTAACCAAAAAAAAAATAAAAATCTTGCCCACTTGATAATTGAAGATGCTTTTTAGATAAAATTACTGGTTCGGTACAAGGCTGAGAAAGTATATTAAAACTTTGATTTTCTTCAAAAAGGCATGTTTTTAGCATGTTCAAATATTCTGCATGTAGTGGACAATAACCAGCTATGTGCTGTCCTGGTAAGAGTATGCTGGCCACAAACGTCAGGTATGGCAGGATGGGATAGAAGGAATGAGGCTGTGCTGGCGAAAGCTGGTTTGGGTTGTACCAAGTCCTGAGCTCTCCATACTGGTGGAAGGATTTACAGATATGCCTTGAGTCTGACATGTCTTCTGTATTTCACATTCCTGTGTGTTTATTATGTAATTACACTTTTCTTTAATATGGTGTTCAGTAAGAGAAGCAAAATTATTCTGAAGCAGTGTGAGAGTTCATTTTTCAAATCAGATTGTTTTCAGTTTTCTTCAAAACTAGCCTTGTCAATAGGGATTTCTGCGTTTTTCAGAGCACTTCCCAAAGACCTAAACTTTGTCTAATACTTAAGATCAAAAGAAGAAATGGACAAGTACTTCTTTGGAGAAGGTATTTCACTTTCTTCAGCTTTATCTTTATTCCAAAGCCTTGGTATCAACCTTAAACAAAGTGATGAAGCCTGAAAGAAACAGATAAATCTCAGCCTCTGTTAGAAGGTACCAAGCATCTTCCCACCTGGAACACTTAATAAAAAGGTATTTAAACAATAGTGTACTTCAAACAATCCACTCAGCCTTCTTTCTTTTTCCCCCATCCTGGGCATGTGTGATTACATGGCTGAGAAGTGACAGTCTGTCCCATCTGCAAGAGGAAGGGTTGACTTTTTCAGTAAACTAAAGGAAGATAATGGAGAGAGAGAGTTCAGTTGTAAACACACAAAGATACAGGAGAAGAAATTCAGTTATGATCTTAGTGATGTGACACTTTATCTGCAAAACCATTTTGCTGGTCTCATTTTGGTATACTATGACTGTTGCTCATGTGAAGTCATGATTTCTCACAACGATAATAAATTTCATTTAGGCAACATTTCAATCACTTGGGAGTTGAGGTGGAAAGGTAAGCATCATGGGAGAGCTATGCAAGAACCAGGTCTCTTTTGTATCATAGCAGTAAGTTGTCACAAGCTTACAGTGTCCTGATGATGAGTTGTCATTAGTATATTACCTCCAGTAGGGTCTGTATTTGGTCATTGCTATGATAGTGCCTGAAAATTGTGCCAAAGTTGTGCACGGTACAACTCAAAACATAGAATCATACAATGGTTTGGGTTGGAAGGAACCTCCAAGATCATCTAGTTCCAACCCCTCTGCATGGGCAGAGACATCTCCCACTAGACCAGGCTGCTCAAAGCCCCATCCAACCTGGCCTTGAACACTTCCAGGGAATGGAATGCTTCCCTGGGCAACCTGTTCTGGTGTCTCACCATCCTCACAGTGAAGAATTTCCTTCTTATGTCTAAATCTCCCCTCTTCCAATTCTGATCCATTCCCCCTTGTCCTATCACTACAAGCCCTTGTAGAAAGCCTCTCCCCAGCTTTCCTGTAGCCCCTTCAGGTCCTGAAGGGATGCTGTGAGGTCTCCCCAGAGCCTTCTCTTCTCCAGGCTGAACAGCCCCAACTCTCTCAGCCTGTCTTCATAGGAGAGGTGCTCCAGCCCTCTGATCATCTTCGTGGCCCTTCTCTTGACCCACTTCAACATGCGAACAAAATTTTTATTTACAAAAAATACAATCTAATTTATCATAAAACAACCAACCACACAACTTTTTATTATTGTATTATTATATATATATTTGACGTATTTCTTTAATTAAAAAATTCCTTTTAATTGTTTTTATAGGAAGATAAATGGAAAGAAAAATTTCTGGGGGGTAAAACTTTCAGAACTGATAGGCTGATTTAAGACTTTTAGGGCTGATGTTTTATACCAAGTTTGGTCATTGAAGGTTGCTTCACTGACTTCCAATGAGACAGATGTTTCTGAACTTGTTTCTGAAGGACGAACCTAAAGGCTAAAATGTTTCAGGAATTCTGAAGACACTATCTTCAATCTTCGTGTGCTGTAATGGGACCAAATATTAGGCAATGGGAACAAAGGAATGTAGTCCTGGCTGTGTGTATTCCTACTTTTGTTTCAGTTGGGGATAGGAAACATGAATCTGAAGTGTGGGGAAATCATGAGGCTTTTATAAGCATTGCAGACTTCTTGAAATGAAATGGCCTTATCTTCACTTTTTTCTTTTATCTGAAGAATTATCACAGTATGTAATCTGAATGATATATGGAAATATTGTATAATTTAACTTCAGCATCACATATGTAGGTGAAAACGTGGGTTTCTGCATGGCTCTAGTAGTTATTTTTATTGTAGTGTTTCCTACACTTAGAAGGGGAAACATGCTGGCAAATTTAGCTCCTGTAAATGAAAAAAAAAATCAGTTTTTAATGAGTGCTGTCTAGAATTCTTTCCTAACCAGACATTTTTTGTTTTATTGCACATTTTCTTAACCTAAAAGAAAACCTACCATTAATTCTTAGCTTTAGTTTCTCAAATGATTGTGTTTTTGTCCTAGTAAGGTAATTTTCTCTTAAGTGCGCTGGCAGTTGTTATGACATATCTTCTCTGTTCCAGGACCTCACTGCTCATTGCTTTGATGTGTCTTATAAAGTCCAAAGAGAGAACACTCTTGATTCTGATATAATAATATATACAGACAAATGTTACAAAAATGAAACTGGAAATGGTTATGCTTCTGTATTTATCATAATACTTATGTAAGACTTCGGGATATTGTGCTAACATTTCAGATATTTCCGTTTCTCCTCATCACTGGTATTCTTAAGATTGTTTCTGTAGACAGCAGGCCAGCAAACAGGAGATGCCACCAAGATTTTTATGTAATCTATGTAGCAGGAATATTCTGGATTAGATCTCTACAGAAAAGGTGTTTGGCTTTAAGCTCTGTGCTGTCTTGAAACATGCAATTACAGCTCATGTTCACCTTTTGTCTATGATTAAATACTCCATTGAAGTTGTAATGTTCATGTCCACAAGCTGTCCATGTAGGTCTGTCTGATGCTTCATGGCGGGCCAGGTGTAGGTTTGTGTGTGGTTGCTATCCAGATTGATAGAAATAAGGGAAGAGTCTCATAGTAAAGAATTAGCACTTGTGCAGCAGGGCAAAATAAATAATCCTGTATCGTACTGTGCCAGAGGTTACTGACTAAGCCCCTCAGGAACGATACCTGCTTTGAGATAATGTATTTCATATTTTACCTGTAAATGTGTGTATGTATAAATTATGTATAACTTTTCAGGTGGATAAAGTCCCAGAGATTCAAATTAAATTGCTGGTAACTTACATAAATTGGTAACTTTTTTCTTTTCAACTGACTCCAGATAAAAAGGTAGTGCATCTTAAATGTTGAAGAAACATGCTACTTCTACTCTGGTGAGCTAAAGAAAAGACTCTGCTTATTTAGGATGATTGAATGCAATTGTCCTAACTACCTCTTAACTTGATTCAGCTGCTTCCAATCTTTTCTATTTTAATGTTCTCTTATATTTGCCTTCAGGCAGCAGGAAAAAAGTATCTTCAAAAAAACATTAAGTTATTAATTAATAACTGCTTGTATCCTTTTGTTTTTGGCATAATTTTGTCCATTAAAAAAAAAAAATTCTGATTTTTTTTTCCTTAAATTTTTATTGCTAAATATAATTTGCAGGAAAGTTTTGTAGAAATCCAAATTCATGGCCCAATTTATGGTATTTCATGCTAAAAATTCCAGATGCTTTGGGTAAGGATGTGCTACTAGAAGTAGCAATGCCTATGATGGATTTGGTATATGCTTTCTAGGATGTGGCATTAAACAAATCAAAGTAATTCTGAGGTGTCCAGAATTACTGTTGTGAGCAAAGAAATTAAATATGTTGATTTTGGGGCAACTTTTAATTCTGTACATTGTTTGCCTGGTGCTTATCAAGTTTTTGCTTTGAAAATTCAGGGATTGCATATTTTGACTGAGTATTTTACATACTTCTGCTTAAATAAGGCTTAATGGATGCTTGTCTTTCATTAATGTAGACTTACTATGTCTTGATTTCCAAAGCATCTTTCATTCTTTGTGTTTGTTTTTTTTTTCCTTTTCAATGGAAAAATAAGTTAAAAAAAAAAAAGAAAAAGTTTGATTGCCATAAAAAAACAAATAAAAAACCCCAACTAATTAAAAAATGGATTGAGGAGCTTTTTTACCTACCTGTATAAATATTCTTTTTTTATAAGTACTATATAAAGTGAGCAATTTTGGCTAGAACATATTTTTCAATGGATAAGAGAAAGTTCTTAGGTTCAATGTCATTAAACAGTTTCCTTAAATGAGGTTTGGAATGGTTGTTTATAAATATGCAGATGTATTTAAGCCCCATAACTGTCAATCATTTGCATATTAATAAGTGTTACTGTAGAAAGCAATGGTTAGTCAACCAAAATGATAGGGACAGGATTTATCCTGATGATCTCAAGGAAACTGCACTGCAATGTAAATAGAAGGTACAGCTCCTATTGACTGGCAGGGATGTTGTTCATTATCAGCACTTATTTTCTTGTGTTCTTTCAGATACACAGTAAAACTAAGTTTCTGCTGTCTCCAACCCTTCTGTTTTTTCAATAAAATAAATAAATTTTGAGGGTAGAAATGAATACTCTTTTTTCTCAGAGAGACAGCAGAACTCATACGAGAGTAATTATGTCTAATTCATCTCTTCTAATGACATCAGCTGAGCAATTCTTGGATTCAGAATCCCAGATGAGTTCCTCAACTTTTTAACTCTAATCTTCTAGGGTGAAGTAGTGTGACTTTTAAATTTTTGTTTTCATTGGGTCAAAGAAATTACAGCAGTATTAATTAAATGTATTTATGTTTGCATGGCCTGATGAAAGAAATGTGTATTTAATAGCATCCATTTTCTGGATGAGACAAGGAAGGGAAGGAAGGTTGCTATGTTGGCCCTACAGGAGGAGTTGTCTGCAGGGCGGGCAAAAGCTTCTGGAACTTGGCCATCCATGTATGTGTACTATAGAAGATTTTTCTATTGGATCTAATCTGATAATCCTAACATGAGTTTTCCTAATGGGCTGGATTCCAGATGGATTACTTGGTGCCACTATTTGTTTATCTTGTGCATATTCTGTGTGCCTGAACTTTGTTTTTGTTTTGTTTTCTCTATTTTGTACAAAAATTACAAATGTATAGTTGGGAATGTGGAGGGAATGGCATGTTTCTGCATTGTTTTCTCTGTGCTGAGGTAATAGCATCCATAGCTTTCCTTTGTGTGAAGGGGTCCTGGTGCCCTGTTTGTATGATTAAAAGCTGCACTCCTGCTGTCAGGGCAGGCCAGCCATCCTGTCTACCTGTTCTCCACTATCAAATAGAAAATATGTAAAGGGTAAAGACACCAGGCATCCAGGACCAATTTAGTTCTTGCCTTAATCTTTTATCTGTATTGAGGCTGCAAGTTTTGAATGATCTGCTCTTTAAGTTATTTGTCCAACAGAAACATTGATTTCATCCTTGAAAAGTCCCAGTTAATAAGGAATGCAAGTGACAGATGTGTTTTAAAACTGTATCTGGGAAAGACAGGGAGAAGAAATGGATGTTGAATGAAAGTGTTCTCTGAGTGGAACATACCCATCTCTTGCTTCAGACAAATGTATGTGAGGAAAAACTGCAGGAAACTAGCACAGAAGACCTAAGTGCAGAGGTCTGGGTCAGCTCTGCTTGCTGAAGTTACAGCAGATGGTTCGTTACAACAAAAGGCATAGTTGCAGACCATTAAACTAGTTTTTCATTTAGCAATACAGATGCATCAGCATGGTTTTTTTGGATGCTTCTAACCCAGGTATTCAGGCTTCCCAGGAACCTTGGTCTGTAAGGGAAGGCTACTCTGCCATATCTGTTGTGTGTAGCTGGAGTCAAGATAGTGTTAATACCATGCTCTTATTTGCTTGGTTATGTAGTTGCTAATCCAGGCAGGAGGTGTGAATGTTACAAAGTATTTCTACAGGTGCTTTTGAAGGGGTGCCCTGACAGCAGGGAATCAAGTGGATGCTGAATTCTCACTGTGAGAAGGGATAACCAGTGCAATGACAAAGTCAGGGCTTGGTAGCCTGCTTTTAGCTTGGAGATTTAAAGCAAATTAATATGGCATGATAACTTGGGGGATTATTAGTCCAGCTTTCTGCTCAAGGCAGAGACAATTTATGGGATCAAACCAGTTTACTCAGGGCTTTATTCAGTTAAGACCTGAAAACCTGCATGGATGGAGATGGCACCATATATCTAAACCCATGTTACTGTTTGTTTGCTCCCATGGAGAAAAAGTTGCACACACTGCTGGCTTGTGCTCAACTCACTGACCACCAGAATCCCTAGGACATTTTCCACACACATGCTCCACAGCCAGTTTGTTCCCTGTATCACTGGAAAGGCTCCCTCTGATCTCAGTCATCCACCCAGTCATTTACTGATCAAGATGTCCACTGATTCAAACCATAATGTTCCAATTTGAATCCAAATGTATTGTGGAAGACAGTGCTCAAAGACTTACTAAAACTGAGGTAAATTATGTCTGCTGCTCTGCCTTTCTCCTCAGATCCAGTCATTTAATCACTGAGCAGTCAGGTGGGTCAGACATGATTTATGCTTGGTCTGATTGTTCCCAACCTGCTTCTCCAGGTGCTCAGAGATGTGCTTCAAGTGGATGCCCTTTGTGTGCCTCCCACAAAGGGAAGTGAGGCTGACCAGCCAGCAACTCCTTCTGTTGCCCTTTTGGCTTTTTCTGGAGGTGTGTTCTGGTCTCCAAGTGTGAGACATTTCTGCTGATCTCTATTACTTTTCAAAGACAAGAGAGAGTGGGTGCACTACGGCAGCAACCACTTCTCTCAGCACTTGTGGATGCAGCTCATCTCTGTCTTCATCACAGTCAAATTGCTTCTGTGCCAAAATGATGACAATTTCTGACACACTGAGGTAGAGCAGAATTCAACTGCTTGTTTGAGTGCTATAAAAAAAAAGTTATTGGTTTCCTCTTAGTTTCCTTTTCCTTGCTGTGCTGTAGGGGAAGGGAACTTCTGTGCCAATCACTTACTGAGGTAGTATTGCTCTTCTGGTTTGTTCAGAATAAAGACAGAGTTGTGCAAAGCAGCTGCCACACACAGGGGAGAGAGCACTCTGATGTTTTGCTGAGGATGAGAAATGTTAGAGGAAAGTGTGCCCCCTTCTACTTGTTTGTTTTGGGTTTTTTTGAGGGGTTTTTGTTTGTTTGTTTGTTTTGCATTGTTGTTAGTTTTTTAAAAATATAAATAAACTGTTAATGACAAAAAAGTCCTAGTTCTCTGTCTGCTTTTTGAAGGCAGTGTGCCTGTACGCTGGCTCTGGGTCAGGAGCTGGGTTCCAAGAGGAGCAGGCTGTGCTTGCCTACTGGCTGCCGGCAGCCCCTCTGATCCTGTTTCTGTGGGAACAAGTGTTGGATCAGCAAATGGGATGTATGTGAGAATAATAACATGCAAATATTGATTTACTGGATACCCGAGCTACTTCTGTGGTTGCAAGCTGTTTGCCTTCAGCTGCATGCCTTACGTTGGACCTGAGGCTCTTGTGCTGCCTTCTCATGCTTATTGTTTGCAGAGGACTAGGGAGTGCTTTAACACCTGACCTGTGAAGCACATCCTTGGAGTGCTACTGTGGGAGATGCTGGTCAACCAGAGCTTAGTCCAACCTTTTCCCTCCACTACCCACTGTGTGTTGCTTTTGTGGACTCTTTGCAACCTCAGGACAAGGGCTGCTGTTGTGTCTGGCATCTGGTGAGAAGGAGAAAACAGAAGGCTGCTGCAGAACTGGGGAGCAGGTTATTTTGTAATTTTCCTCTCCCTACCCCTTTCTTTCTCCCTCTCTTAAAAAAAAAAAATAAATCCTATCTCTTCATAATTAGTGCTGTGCAAAAGGTGGGATTCAACCTGTCTCAGTTTGGGCAAAAAGAGTGAAAAAACCCACTATGACAGCAAAATTGTGTTCTGTGTAATTTTAGATGTCAGACTGAAAATCTGCTGATTAGGGATCATTTTCTAGCATGAGTTCAGGTCTACAATTAGAGTGGCAATTGTGCTTTAAAAAACTGACTTTACTGTCCTGTAAGAGTAGATTTAACTCTCATTACTATCTAGATAACACCAGACTTGTTGGGTTTGTTCTTACTATATGAAATGCTAAGAAACCACTAGATTCTTTATCATTGACCTCTTACTAGATGGACTTTTTTTAAACCTACGCAACTTTTAGTTTATATATCCCTAAGTACTTTTGCGTTTTGTGATTTAGTTACATTATGAATAAAAAAGAATTTTATTTCCAGGGGAAGAAGTTAAAACAGGGTTTGCACATGACAAATGGAACCTAGTGTTATGCCTACCAAGGAGCAGTAGGATGAAACTCCCGGCGTGCCTGACAGTGAAGAATTGCCTTCACTGTCCTATTAGGAAGCTTTTCCATGGCTCACTGAGCTCCCAAGAACTATGTATGTTTGCGTAAACATTCCTTCTGCCCTTCCCTCCTTTTCCTTTTTTTATTTGTGTCTTATTAATTACTCTCTGGATTCTAAGGCTGTTAAATACATCTTGGCAAGCTATGATTATATGTCAGAGCAGCTTTTGGCTTCTTCAATCTGGGCAGCTTCAAATTGTCCCTCTTGTCCAAACCTGCAGTCTGCTACTGATGTGTGGTAAAGCCTCAATGATACAACCTGTCCTTGTGAGCCCAACACAGGGACAGCAAGTGTCAGGGACTTTGGACTTTGCTCTGTTTCCACAAGCTGGAAGAGTTGCTTCTGCAGTCTGGGATCCCTCTATGGCTTGGTACCTTCTTCTGTTGCCCTCCAGCTTCTGCAACACTGTTTTATTGCAGTATGCTACTGAAATTCCTCTTGCTGGCAGAACTTGTTGCCCATGTTTATTTTAAGGTTCCTGGGTGCTACCAAAATAGCCTTCAGGCAGTTGCTGTACTGAAAATCTCCTTGTAAATATCAGAGATCTTGTCTCTTGGAGGAATTCTTCAGTTTCAAAAAGTAAATGCAGGCTCCAGTGTAAACTTTTCTAGAAAATTAGGTTCTGACTTATTTCTACATTTACCAGCCTAAATCCTCTTCACAGCAGAGATAATAGCCAGAACGTAAGTTCTGTAGTTGGAGCATATTGCCATTGTAAGCAGCGAAGAATGCCTTAGTTTTAATTTACATTGTTTGAAAAAAACCAAACTGGCCTTGGCTCTCTTACTTCTTGTTGTGAATTATAATTGTGTTCCCATACCAAACAATGATGGCTTCAGTTGTCTGCTTTACTTTAAAACCTGCTGTGTGTCAAAACTAAAGGGATCCTTTTTCCCCTCAGCACACTAATATTTCCTGGCAATTTTGGGCAGCACACAAACTCATTAAAAGCCATAAATTAGTTCTTAACCAATGTTTATAAAGTAGTTCAATACAAATTATGTTTACACAATAGCATAATGCAAAACTCTGCTATTTTCACATCAACAAATTTGTATATGCTGTGGAAACCACAGGGTTTGTGGCAGGAGGAAGATGCCTTGGAGAAGCGTCCAGTGTTAGCTGGCCATTGGTTATTGGGATGGTACAGAAACCTTGGGGTGAGATTGGCTTCATTTGTGGCTCCAGGAAGCACAAGCTGCTGAATTTTTTTTAAGGAACACTTCTCAGTTGCGTTCTTACCTTTGGGTGGCCATCCTCCACCATAAGCACCTTGTTCTTGCTAGTCATTCCTTCACGCTCTGAGTGCTGGTGTTAGGTGAAGGGAGCAAATGCATCTGCAGACCATGAGCACAGCATGCCACGCTGCCAGTGGCCAGCAAACATGCTCAAGTCAGCCCTTATTTGGCAGAAAGCTTACCAAGCTAGTACTAGGCTCCTCAGGAGACAAGTTGCGTCTTTCTTAACAGCTGAAACAATGAGATACACCAAGGGCTGCTTTCCTGGATTGAGTGAATATGCTCATGCCCCGACTCCCTTTGCAGGCTCCAGACATACTTAGTACTTGAGATATGTCTCCTGCTTTGCTTATCCTGAGCCTCTTGGAATCTGTATGTCTGTGACTCATGGGGCACTGAGCCTGGGCTAATCAGCTATGTTGACAGACAGGGCATATTTTGTCAGGCTTAATGCCACCTTAATGTGGTTATGCAGTTTCGAGAATACTTTGTGTGGTTATGTCCATAATTAGAGGAGCTTAAAGTGACTCTGAATTTGTCTCTGTCCAGTTCAGACTGTGTGACTTGTAAAGAGACCATGAAGCAATATCCCTTCCTTTTTCCTCTGTGCCCCAAAGGCCAATCCAGAACAAGGAGGTTTTGAAGGCACACAAGAAAAGTAGACCCAAATGAAGCACGGGGAAAGAAAGAGGAAAGTAAGAAACAGAAATAGTAATGGAAATCTGGCAGATACAGAGAAAGCACTTTTTACATACTCTATTTCTTATAACATTTAGCATACATTTAGGTACAAAGGCAAAAAGAGCCTTTCTGACTTCAAGAGATGTTGTGTTTGAATTTGCAATGTGCTCCTACTGGGAGATTATAATCTCCATGTGAGCTATTGCAAACTGGAATTGTTTTACAGGAACCATTTTCTTTAAGACAGGTGGTTTTTAAACTCTGAAACACCTTACTGCTTGTTTTCACCTAGGTTCGTGTATTAAAAAAGAAAAAGCAGAAGAAAGAAGAGAAAATAAAAGAAAAAGGCAGTGTGAGCATGCTGCAGGTGTGCTGCAGGGTTGCCTGAATGACAATCATCCCTATTTGGCTGACTGCTTTCTGAGAGCATATTGAACACATGCTCTGGTGCTGTTCAAAGGCCTTGTGAGAGGTAGGAGCTGAAGTGGGTGGCCAAAGTGCTAGAACTGAACAGCTGCTTTAAACCTGCTGA
>NW_009954492.1:959109-988677 GCF_000747805.2 Chaetura pelagica
AATTTATTTTGCATGCCATCTGGAACAACAATGGTGCCACAGTTTACAAAAGTTGTAGCTGAGGCTCGAATAGAGCAGTAAGTGTGGGATATTATTAAGTGATTATCAGATTTTAAAGGCATCTCTGAGTGGCTTAAATACATGCTCTTAGGTTAGAGAGGTTTTAACTGAAACATGTTGCCAGTTTTTCTTTCCTTGCAATGCGTTTATCTAAGTTACATTTGGATCTCCCATTAAGTCCTTAACCACATGCCAGTATCACACTGGAACTGAGATTAGGATGAAACATTATTAGCTATGAGGTTCATTTGCTTCATGGGCACGAGGTGATACTGCTGTCCCTGATAAAGTATTCCTCAGAAAACCTTCCCCAGGTGCATGAGAGTTGTCAAAATGTGACTGACCAACAGGTTGTTTATGTTTCAGATGGAGCACTTAATACATCAGGCCAATTCCCAAATCTTGCTGAGGCAACCCAGCTATTCCTGTTAGGACAAGGGTGCAAGGACCATGCACTTGGCAGGTAGTGGGAGAAGGCCCCAGGGGCGGCTCCTGTAAGAAGCTGAGAAGCTCCCCCTGCTCCAAACCCAGCCAAGGAGCCATTAGAGGGACAAGAGATGCGCCTCTGTGATTAACATATGAAAGAAATGAGGGAAGACCTGAGCTGGAGAGGTGAAAAGCAGTGCTGGGGTGAAGATCCTGGTGGTTGGTGAGGAAGAAGGTGCCCAAGCAGAAGTTTCCTTGCAACCTACAGCGAGATGGCAGCTGTGCCCCTGCATCCGTGGAGGAATGTGATGGAACATTCCCTGAAAGCACCAGGAGGGGTGAACTTGGATTTTGTGGCCAGTGGACTCTGATTATGCAGCTGTGGAAGACTCCAGTGCCAGGGGAGGTGGCTGTTCCCGAAGCCCCAATGACTCTGTGGGAATCCCAGGCTGGAGCAGCTCTGGACCTCATGGGAAGGACTCAGGAAGGAGAGGTTGGTGGAGGACTCTCTGCCATGGGAGGGACCCTGTGGGGAAGCAGGGCAGGACTGTAAGGAATCCTTCTTCCTGAGGAGGCAGGAGCAGCAGGAACCCCCAGCCTGTGAAGTGACTCCAAACCCCATCCCCTGTCCCCCTGTGCTGCTGGGGGGAAGGAGGGAGAGAAACCAGGAACAGAGGGATTTGGGCCTGGGAAGAAGGGAGGGGTGGGGTAACATCTGCAAGCCCTGCCCTGTCTGTGTCTGTGTCCTGAGTGTGTGTGATTAGTGTGAAATTAAATTATTATTTTTTCCCAAGTTGAGTCTGTTTTGCTCGGGACCTTAATCGGTGAAGAACCTTCTTGTCCTTTGTCTCAACCCAGGAGCTTTGTCCTCCTCATCCCAGAGTGAGTGTGTGGGGGGGAAGTGGGTGTTTGTTGTCATGTGAGGCCCAAACCACGACATTAAGGAGACCCAACCATTTTATGGGAAACTTGGAGAAGTGTCAGTCCCACGTAAAGCCTTAATTTTGCTGTCCCCAACAATGATCATATCTGGATCCACAAGATTGGGAATCTTTGACCTTTCATACTGTTTCTGTTAGAAGTATGCGGGTGATTTTTGCCTCTTAAGGCGTGGATGGAATGTGCGGTGACAGGGACTCATACCTTTGTTCTGTGAGCAAGGGGGTATGTAGCTGAAATGGCTCAACATGTTGGTGCTCAATGCACACTGGCTGGGAATTTAATGGGAAATGTCACAGGAGAGAGACTAACCCATAAGCCTTTTTACTATTTTGGTGTTTTGTGCATGAAACTGCTGGTGTGCTGACATAACACCTCTTTAGTTAGTTGCATTGCAGCTTAAGCTCTTTCTGGAAAGCTGGTAGTAAAGGCAAGGTGAATTGAAAAGCTCATAGATATTTGTCAGGTACAAAGCATGGATTGACAAAGCAGATACTGATAAAAATAATACAATTAACTGTTGCATAGTTGTTGTAGAAGTACCTTTCTCCTCTGGTGAACTAGGTGGAAAGCTTATGTGCTTGTTAATGTGAAGCAGGTGGCTATCACTGGAAAGCAGCAATAAAGAAAGCTTTTCTGTTTTATAATGCTGAACAGGCAGTTCTCTTACATTTGTTGGCATTATGTATAAGGAATTAAATACAACTTGCCTTGTACTGCCTCCTTAAAGTGTTGTCTCAAAATATGATGCAGTTCTTTGGATTAATGTGTTTTTTTTTTACTTTGAGCATGTGACAACTTCAATATGATCATGTTACTACTTCAACATATTAACAGGCTATGAAAGGGTTTTCCTCTGAAAACTCAAATTTGTGTGCAGGGGTTTTATGTTCTGCATGAGATGCTAAGAAGATGGGAACCTTAAACCAGAACAACTAAAACCAATGAAACCTGGGTTTCCAAGAATGGATGCTGATTGACACATGAATTTTGACTGCTATGTTTTCTCCTCACTCGGGGACCTACAAAGCAGGGGGGGGTGTGTGTGTCTCCTAGCCTCCTTGCCTGTCTCTTTCCCCCCCCCCATACATGTATTTCTCAAGTGTCTAATGCTGTGATGCTTGCTCTGCAGCCTTCATCAGAGCACTAAATAGATCTCCTTTTCATGTACTGAGCTCCCTATTTTCACAAAACCTGTAAGAACTTCACGACTTTGAGATTCTTAGTTCTCTGTCAAACTTGTCTGAATTTAGTCAACAGGGTAAAAAACTGCTGGGAACGTGGGTGGACAGACTATCTGTGTGCATGTGTACACACAGGTAATGAACCCATGGGTTTTGCATGTGAGGGAGCAAGTACCAAGTACTGCATGTGCTTTTTTTCCTCTGTACACATGATGAAATTCCACCAGGTCTGAAAATTAAATCCCACTTTATGATTGATTTGCCTTTGGGTTTTTTTCCAGGCATGGTATTTCTTATTTATTTAGCTTCTCTCTAATCCATCCTCATAAATGGTATAGGAGAAATGCTGACACACGCTTACCTCTGCCATCACCAGTGGGTGCTACTCAAAGAGTACCTAATGATTTTAATGAATTTTGTGACTGAAAGTTGGACACTGAGGCTGATTTGAAAGCATTCACCAGTGAAAAAAGGATAGGCCTTTATTGATAGCTAGTCAAAAGTGAAGACTTAGCTGTAATTATTTACAAATCAATTAATGGACCTTTCCTCTAACACCCTATCCGTCAAAGACTGACTAAGAGCAGAGGAGAGCGTTGATAAGAATACACCATGAAACAAAATCAATTGTCTTTTGTCATTCTGACAGAAGTGAGCTATACACGTGGATTAACCCAGAATGCAATAGGAAAATGTCCACAGGCTGGAAGATAACCCAGTTTTGTAGAATCAAGGTTGTCATAAGAATCTTCCGTAATTGATGGCAAGATTAGAATTTATCTACCATCACAGTGGTAAGAATCAAAACAGCTTCTGGTGCAGTATTGCAACTCTTTAAAGCTAATTAGTTTACTCAGACCTAGAATCTATTCTTAATGTCAGCTAATAAGAAACTACATATGTAGCATGTACTTAGAGGTCATTCTTTTATGATTGAGGTCATGTTTATGATTGTAGCTGGCAGTTGTGTTGTTAGCTATTACGCAGTTCCTGGAAAGCATAGGTACAAATGTGTTTCTAATGCCATAGGAAAGCCATCATTATTTTTTTCCTCTTATCTATTTGAAATAACTCTTTTTAATCAGTGTATTAATGTGTACAAAATCTTTGGTTCATATTTGTTTTTCTGAATGTGTAGTTGTGATCACAGTCGGGTCATAATCCTGGCTAAAGTATGACTCTGCAAAAGGACAACAGAAAAAAAACCTTCAGTATTTCCTAAAAATTATCTTTAGAAAAAGTCTGATATGTTTTTGTAATTATCATTAAGAGCCCTAATGGGATAATTTATTGAAGTGACAAAATTTAAGACTATCAGTTTTAGTTTAGTTCTTCGTGTGATTTCACTCTGAAATTCTTAATAAAATCTCAGAATCTTACCTAGGCTTTTTCTCTTTACACTCAAATCAGTAAGAGCAGTGTTCTGGTTTCAGTTTCCAGCTGGGCAGTTCATATTTCACAGCTTTACAATTAGCATAATTTCATTCCACTTGAGTGCGCAGGCGCGCCTGCTTCCCCTCCCCAGACTGGGCCTTCCCCAAGCTGCCTTTGGGAAATCCCAGTGAAAGGGAGCACTATGGACATGCTCCCCCTTCTTTCCATCTCCCTGACATGTTGATCCTAGCTGTAACATGCTTTTCTGCAGGTTATTTTGTAAATCATCCAAGGAGTGCAGCAGTTGCTGTGCTTGTTTATTCAATTCGTTTTTCAGGCTAAGATTACCCTAAAGATTCTATCTCTTCTTGAGATTTAGTGCAATAGCTCTTCCCCAAGGAACAGCACAAATGTGCCCTGGTGAGTACAAGAGCGTGTATAACTGGGAATTATTTAAATAAGCCAGCAGGCCAAACCTGAAAGCAAAACCCAAACAAAAAATATTAATCAAAGTGAGGATTATCAGTTTTGTTTTGTATCTGAGATCAAAGGTCAGCACAACAAACTGTCAATAATGCATTGTGCAGTCAAGTAAAAACCTGGTTTCTGTTCCTTAGGTTTGGTCTGAACAGACTTGTATGGTTTGCTTAACCTCTGTGGGGAGAAAGCCTTGCATTGCTCACTGATTTCAGGGGTAACCGTATGGATGGAAGTATGTGCCGTGCTGTCAGATGTTTGCATCCTGAAATGGGATGATTTTTGAGAGGCCGAGTTTCTAGGGACTTCCAAATTATTGGAGCTCTGTGATAAGTGTTAGAAAGATATGGAGTTCTAGCTTTTAAAATATTTTACACAGAGTAAACCCATGAGAAGGTAAAAATATGTGTAGTGAGTCTGACAACTCCATGCTGAACATACAGGATTCCCAAATAAACCTTCTGTGCTCTCAGGTGCTCTGTCTGTACCTATAGAGATGCTTAAGTTTTTGAACTACTAAAAGAATTTTCAGTGTAAAAATAAATATATTAAAAGAACAAAATTTTGGGGAGCTGTGGTTGCCCTGGTGACCATAACAGATATTTATTAGTATGTCAGTTGGTTTTAGCTGTTTACCTCTTAACTTCTCGCTCTACTTATTTACAGTAATAATTTTTGAATTTGTTATTCTTTGTTTCTACTTTATTTCATATCTATTTGTCTTTGGTCTCACTGAGTTTTTAAAAGTTTTTCTCTTTTCCCCACATGCTTCTTTGTCCCCAAGTAGGGTAGAGCAAAAGAGGCAGATGAGGAATTGCTGAACTGAAGTCAACATCCTAGCATCTTCCTCGGAATAACTTGTTTCTAAGAAAATCACTGTCTTTATTGGAAGAAACAGAACTCTTCATTGAAACATATTATACTTCCCATATATCACAATGACACAATGATGTGACAGTGATGTAGACAAGTAGTAACATGAGAAAAATGAAATAACTGTTTTCAGCACATTTGACACAATTTATTTTTTTTTATATATCAGAAGAACTTTACGTATGTTTTTTGACATATGTCATAGCCTTGGCATTGGTTCAAGAGTACTCTGACATTAGTTGGGATTGTGACATGCTTTCTGTTCTTTCTTCTTCTGAATTGGCTCATAGTCATGGATTGACATACCCTTTAAAGATTTTTACAATATGTTTTTTGTGTAAGAACCACTTTTCTTCCAGGAAAATTTGACTTTGGGTAAAAACAAGGTGAGCAGAATAAAAGGAGGTAAAAGTCAGCTTCAAAGTGCTGCCTGCCACCATATTGAACTACTTTTTTCACTTCCTTTTGGGAGAGGAATATTTGGGAATAGCACAACAGCAGTAATCAGCAATGACTATCTTGTATAGTAGAATTTTCCTTGGAGGTATACATGTTCTAGGTGATTTAATTCTTGCAGCTTAAAGACATGTTATTTTTCAAATATTTAATCCCCTTTTGCTTGTTGCTTCATAGTCAATACTGTGGAAAAGCCCTGTGTTTATGCAAAATATTGCATTGAAATATGTTTTCTTTTCTACTTAGACACTATTCCTCTGTTTTCTGGTGATTTCTAAAACACAACACAAAGCAAAGGGTGCTCTTACTGGCTACCTTAGGTATTAGATGTAGCCGTTATTTCTGAAGTCCAAACTTAAAATCCTACATCACTGAAGCAAGGCTGGTGTCACAAGTTTTACCTGAGGTTAAAATAGCCCTACAATAAATTGTATAAATACTTAAGAATTAATCCCACTAAAAGCAATTTCAAAGTACTAAAAGGCAGTCTTCCAAATGTGTGTGTATGGAATAGAGTGCTATTCATGTAAGTGTATCAGCCTTCCTTCTTCTGAAGCAAATCTGATTTGCTGATGATTTTATTTAAATTTTTCTGATTTAGATCTGCTTTGTGATTAAGATCTTCTAATTATATTGCCTTTATACAGAATTGTAGAATTACAAACAGTCCAGGTTGGAAGGGACCTTGAGAGATTGTTTGGTTCAGACTTTCATGGGAAGGGGAGCCTAGGTGAGATTATCTAGCACCCTGTCCACTTGCATCTTGAAAAACTCCAGTAATGTGGGCTGTACCGTGTCCCTGGGGAGATTGTGCCAGTGAATGATTGTTCTTGCTGTAAAAAACTTACTTCTTGGCATCTAGGAACAATACACTGTTTGATAGCTAATGTTGAACTTGTGTTTGGAGGGTATTACATAAGTTTTGTGTGCACAAGAGGAGGAATTTCAGTGGAAGTAGACATGAATTTGAGAGAAGTTTTGTTAAAGAGTTTTTACACTTTTTTTCTATGGGGAAAAAAAATAAATCTGAAGGTCAGTTCCAAACCTATTTTTGTTGCTTCAGGAACAGTTGGACTGAGATAATTTTGCCTTGGCTTCACTCTTTATGATTTTAATCCTTAGGCTTTCAACCCAAAGCATTACATAGTTAGTTGGACATAAAAAGTATGTATGTATGGGGCACGTTTACATCTACCTCAGACCTGTATCCTTCACATGGGTCAAGGTAAGCAGTCTAATAATATCACAGCACATAATGACAACAACAAACCCATTTGACCAAATGATTCTCTGTGGTTCCATTGAGCATGTGGAAGAGCACAGTCTTTTTTAATCATAATTTTCCCAGGCATGTCCCCAAGATTACTAAGAGAGTATAAGACTTCCAAACAAACTCTAAAAAGCTTTTCTACCAACAGATATTTCTTCAGCAGATCAATAAGATAGCTCTTACTTCATATTTGAGCACCTAGTTAAAATATTGTGGTATTCAAAGTTGCAGGTGAAGTAAATATTTTTACATTCCTGTGTATTTCTGATGCAGAGAATACTAGGAATCCAGACTCAGTTATTGATCAGTTTAGTTTGCTGTTCATGCAGCAGGCTACCCTTTGACAGACTTCTAGTTTTGCATTTTTATATATGTACTTGCTACAATCCCTTGAATTGTCAAAAACAAGAAGCATTTTTAGAAATAATGGTATTTCACATGGAAAGCCCTGGAGATCCAACATCATACTTCAGCAGCCCAAGGAAGAAATGTTGCTGGCAGCAGATCAGGAAATTAAAATATTAACTTGCATCTTATATTGCAAGTGCTATACAAGTGTTAACAGGCATTAGGTGATGTAACACTTTACCTTTTCTAGTAAGTGAAGTAAGGAGGAAAAATGCGAACTTCTATACCGTGAAAAAAAGTGACACGTGACTAAGAATATCTATTTTTTAATGAAATTTCTTTGAAATTGTATTATGTTCAACATCTCAACATTCACTTAAAATACAGATGAGATGGGAAAAGCACAAACTTCTGAAAAAAAAGAACAAAAATATAATGGGAGGGAAAAAAGAAGAGTAGAAAATGAAGACAAAGTAGAAAGTAAACAGATTATGGAAAAGGTGCACGAAAGCATAAAGGACAAGGCATAAGTTAAATTTAAAAGTTCTGAGATAGGTTGCACTATCTCTGTCGTTTGGGAAAGAGGAATGTTTCTGATTTTTGTATATGGGCTAATAGGCAATCTTATGGACTCTCGATATTTCAAAAATTTGACTCAAATGAAAACACGAAGAATAGACATTAATCTTTGAGTTCAGGAAAGTGTTACAAGCTTAAAACAGAGTTTAAGAATTACAGATCCTCAGACTTGCTGAGATGTATGTAAATGTAACTTCACAGAGTGAAGGCTTATTTATTATTGGCTTAGACATCAGTGAGCAACCCCATCAAGCATGAGTGGTGTGCTCTTACTGTTGCCCACTGTAGCCTTGCATCAGGGTGAGGATGCTGGCAGAACTCTGTGTGGTTAGTGAAATGGTAATATTTGTTATGTAGGATTATTCTGTGCTGTTGCACTGCCAAAATATATGAAGGCCAGTGTGACAAAGTTTCCCTACTGCTGTGTAATGTTTTAACTCCACAGGACAGATACAAACAGGTGGAAAGACATGAGTAACAGAAGCTAAGGAGCCAGCCAAGCTCTGGTACCCATAACCATGGCTGTGGGTATACAAACAAATTACTGTGAGGTGAGTTCATTGTAAATTCATAGCGCTGATTACTGCCTCAGCACACGCTTTTGTCCTATGGTTACTGTGAAGTACTGTGTGGTAGTTCTGGTGCACCAGAAGTGCATACGTGGGCAGTTCTTGAGAGTGCCCGCTGGCCTGTGAATTTACCTGCTCCTCTACTTTGTGCGTGTGCTCTCACCATGGCAGATAGCATAATGAGCCTGCTATCCTAATAGACTGTATGAATCGAATGAGCAGATATGTTTCAAGTTGTGTTTGACCCCATCAAGACTACACTGTTTTGTTTTATATCTTAAAATCAGGAATCAACAGCAAGTTTCAAATGCAAAATATGCAATAAGGTTGGTTGGTGTATACTTGGCTGTCAAAAATTGGTGAAGTTGGCTTTGGTCTACCTCTTGTTTTGTGCCCAGGAGTAGCTTTGTAGATACACATTGAAGCATGTGACTACCTGCTTGATCTGAGGCTGCAGTAGGCAATTAGGTACCTTCTCTGGAAAAACTTAATCTGTAACTATTTCCTTGAAGAGAGGAGTAAAAGAAGAGGTGTTTAGAAAGTAAGTGGTTAATATTCTGTATTATACTGTGATGTTTTGCTAATGCAAGCAGTTTAATGATCAATCCCTGCATTCAGAAAATTGATTCACATTGGTAGCTGGACCTGCAAAAGAGGCATGATCAGAAAATCTCTCATTTCATCCCTGGACAAGTAGGTAGTGTAGCCTCATGCCTTTCAGAGTTTTCTGTCTCTTCTCACACTTTACCTAGGGATTTCTAGGGAAGAGTAAAGATACCACTGGTAGTGTGATCCAGTTACCTAAAGTGAATGAAAAGATCTTAAATGCCATCACTGTGAGTTTTGGACAAATGTAATTATTTAAATATAAAGGCACAAAGGCATACTTTCTCAAAGCACTGCCTGGAGGACTGTGTGTGTTTGTTTCTTTGTAGTGAGAGGAGAAGTATATTTTAGACTTTGTCCTGTATTTGAAAAAGCTCAGTAGATGAGATCTGAGGGCCTGTGAGTTTAGAAAACTTTGCTTTAGTAGGTCCACATTGTACTTAAAACTTGTGTATAGCCCTCAAAGCCTGGTCTGCATATTCACTTTTGTTCTCATTTCAAGGCGAGGAGAACATTGTTTGCTGGCAGGCTTTTCATTAACCTTGAAGGGAAATCATGAGAACAATCAGCTCTCATGATGGTTTGAATTTCTTTTTGCAAAAATTCACATAAATAGGTGTGCATATGCAAACTAGACATAGCTTCAGGGCTACTGTTAAATTGCCAGTGTATATGCCAGTTGCATTAAAATTGAACAGCTCTGGTTTATGTGGGGCACTTTTAAGTTGCAGGAGTAATATTTAGAAACGCCACTTACTCTTTCTGAAAGTAAAGGCTAGATGCCAAGTGGGTGGGCTAAAAGTCTGGAGTTGGAGTGGGGAGAGTTTTGGGAGCCGTGGAAAGCCTCTATCGTCTTTGTATCTTGTGAACTGCTTTCACCTCAAGATGGCTCTTAAATTATTATGCAAACAACTAAGCAATGTCTTTTAGCCAGCTGTGTTAGCCATTCTCTTTGAAGCCGGGTGCCATGCCAGTTTGTCAGTGTTTTCAGACATTGGTGAGTTCTCTTCTTGTGTGCTTTTGACTGATAAGCGATGCTTGCTACTCCCTCTTCATTCTGTTTAAAGCAGATATACTATAATGCAGGTTCTCTTTATATGCTAAGACAGAGAGAACTAAGTAAGCTGAGAGCCCCATTTACCTGAATATCGGGGGCCACAGTAGGCAGAATATTTCTCCACCCAACACTCCAAGTGCACGAGCTACTTGCAAATCCTTAAAGGGATTAAGGGCTTCCCAGGTGAATGTTGTTGGGCATTAAGGAATCTCTGGTGAGTGACCATGGCTGATGAGAGAAAAGTTTTTACTTTATTTGATCTTTTTTAGCTACAAATGGCTGACCTCAGATATCCCGTATAATGTGATTACCCCAGCTATGAGTCTGGCTGAGCTGGCTACTTACCTACTCTGCTTGCTGGTGCCCAGTTCAATGAACCGTGTTGATTCTGCTGTATTTTTGGCTGGCAGTGGAAGAAGCGACAAGTTCAACTAGAAACATGGTTTCTAATGACAGGAATGCTTTGGCATGTGAGTATGTCATCTAAGGAGCTGGTAATATGGAAGCAACAACTTTCTAGGAAGTGCTAAGGCAAGCACTGCTGTTACTGGGACAGATGAGGTGCTGCAAATCACAGTGCCAGAGTTAGAGGTCAGTAGTGACTGGGGCATGACAAAATCTTGGTGGTATGTTCTTTCCATCAGTAGAGCCACCAGGTGCTGGTGGCATGATGTGCTGAGAATAATAGAATCATGGAATCATTTAGGTTGGAAAGGACCTCTAAGATCATCAAGTCCAACTGTCAACCCAACACCACCATGCCAACTAAACCATGTCCCAAAGTGCTATGTCTACATGTTTTTGAACACTTCCAGGGATGGTGGCTCTACCACTTCCTTGGGCAGCCTGTTGCAATGCTTGACCACTCTTTCAGTAAATAATTTTTTCCTAATATCTAATTTAAACCTCCATTGGACAACTTGAGGCCATTTCCTCTTGTTCTATTACTTGTACCTTGGGAGAGAAGACTGCACACCCTGTCCCCACCCCGTCTGCCCCCAGCTCCAACCTCCTCTCAGGCAGTTGCAGATGCTGAGAAGGTCTCCCCTCAGCCTCCTTTTCTCTAGGCTGAGCAACCCCAGTTCCCTCAGATGCTCCTCATAAGACTTGTACTCCAGACCAGCTCACCAGCTCTGTTGTCCTTCTCTGGACTTGCTCCAGCACCTCAATGTCCTTCTTGTAGTGGAGGGCCCAAAACTGAGCACAGTATTCAAGGTGCTACCTCAGCAGTGTCAAGTACAGGGGCATGATCATCCCCCTGCTCCTGCTAGCCACGCTATTTCTGATGCAAGCCAAAATGCCTCTGGCCTTCTTGGCTACCTGGATACACTGCTGGCTCATGTTCAGCCGGCTGCTGATAAAACACCCCAAAGTCCTCTTCTGCCAAGCAGCTTTCCAGCCACTCAGCCCCAAGCCTGTAGAGTTGCATGGAGTTGTTGTGGCCCCAGTGCCGTACTTGGCACTTGGCCTTGTTGAATCTCATACAATTGGCCTTGGCCCATCAATACAGCCTGTCCAGGTCCCTCTGAAGAGCCTTCCTACCCTCAAGCAGATCAATACTCCCTCCCAAATTGATGTCATCTGCAAACTTACTGAGGGTGCACTCATCCAAATCACTGATAAAGATATTAAACAGAACTGGCCCCAATACTGAGCCCTGGGGAAGACCACTTGTGATCAGCTGCCAACTGGATTTAACATGATGTGTACAAGCCTTATCTGTAGGTAGGTCTCCATAGTGCATGTACAACATGAAGAATCTGCTATTGGAATGAGGTGTTAAAAAACACCTATTGCTTGCACAAAATGCCTGTTCTAAAGCAGCAGTCAGGATCATTTGTCCCTCTTTACGGTGATGAGCTTTTCAGTGGTATTGTAAATTCCACAGCATTTAGAGAAAAGAAGGGAAGAATCCCTGTCCTCTCTGCCACCCCTTTCTGCTCACATTTATTAATGTAAGCTATTTTTAAGGCAGTGGGGGTGGGGGAAGGCAGGAAACTACATAGGCCAGTAATAAGCACCTAAGACCTGAGCTGGGGATAGGAAATTGACCTGATATAGAAGGTTGTGGGGGAAGTGGAGAGTCAGCCTTGTTCTCCAGTAGGGGAAAGGGAGCTTATTGATGACGACTGGGAACAGTGCTGCTGCTGGAGGGGACAGGAAGGTGAAAGAATGGGATGAAGAGGCAGGAACCCGTCCCCAGGGGTTTTAGGAGGGAAGGGAAGATTAGCAGAGGCAAGGCCAAGAAATGCAGCAATTTGGAGGAGGAAAGAATCCTGTAGAACCTGAAGAGAGGAATGAAGCAAAACAGAGGATGCAAAGAAGTGGTAGAATAGGGTCCCCAGCCCAAAGGAGGGACACAAAAGCATTACAGATACTTTCTGTGAGCCCCAGTAAAGAGTTGCATCGTGTTCTAAAACAACAAGCAGAATCTCAACAAAATGTTGAGCCTTGAATACCCTGGGCTGAACATGTGTTATTTAGTGTCAATACTGACCTGGGAGACTGTTGCAGCTCACTGTTTTCACCTATCACAATCCTCTCGATTCTACATGGAAGAGGTGTGGCACATGTTTCTGCTGGGGAGTAAGATGGGTGAAGCTTGTGTGTACAGTCAGTCTGCTTGGCTTTTATGCCAGCAAAAGGTATGATGCTACAGAGGAGTCCTTTGGTTGTTCTTTCAAGGTGTGGATGATAGAAATTTTGTCCTTTAATTATGCTTTCCAATGTACAAAAGCTTTGCATTTATCTGCTTAAAATCTGTGTTACAAAGAATCAGCTTAAAAGAGGTGTTTAAATCCTTGCGAGTAAACAAATAAAAGTCTGTCTTTCATATGTAGTCCTGCGTGTTAATCAGAGATTGTTTACTTCGAGGTTATGTGCTCAAAGCAGCTGCTCACAATAGCGTGTTTTACCAGTTCTGCAAGATTTTCTGAAAGAAAATCAAGATACCAAGCTTGCTGTTTTCTTGCCAACGTTTGTTTCTCAAAGGAGTCCTGCATCTTTGCACCCTGTGTTGGGAGTCCTTTTGCTCTGAGAAGGACTCTCTCTCTCTTGATCAGGATTAAATCCAGCTCAAGTCTAAAATAAAGAGAGGAAGAATGTATTTCTTTCAATATATATATTTATTTCAGAAGCTGTGGGTTAGGAGGAAGGGGGAAATTCCAGAAGTTGAGAGATATTAAGAGTGGGCTTTAGAGCACATGTTTAGCTATAACCATTCTTATGCACCCATGCGTCTCTCTCCTTTTATTACCAGCCCTCCGTGAAATGTGGAGATTAGCACTAGTCATTCAGAAGTGTTTAAAAATTCAAGCAATGACAGTTGGAAGTGTCAGACAGTAGTGGAATAAGTATGGCAAAATTACAAAGACAGCAGCTATTCATTAATAAATTAGAACCTTGTAGAGTTTTTTTAAAACCAAAGGCATCTAACTTGGAAATTATGCTCTTCTGGCTGCAACTTTATAATTTCCCTTTTACCTCCTTTGGGGGAAAAAAACCCCACCAAAACAATCCCCCTTTTTAATCATAGACTAAATAGTGCTTTTAATACTCCTTGCTGTCTATTCAGAAGTAAATTTAGTGTGAGGAATTGGAGCCACAGCCCCGTCCAAGGGACAGGTGAGGAGGTGAGAGATGTAAGCCTGGATGGGGAGGTGTGAAGATGGGGTGAGAAAGAGGGTGTTAGAGCAAAAACCCTGGCATGCAATGCCTTTCTCATGCTCTCTGCTTACTGAAAGCACTAGTGTCATATATGAGATAGCCAAAACATGATGTAAGAAATGTCTAGCTGAAGCCTATGTTGTGCTTGGATAATTTTGGTGGTATTGCCAGGCGGCTGTGGGGTGGTTTCCTTGATGCACGGCCCAGCTCAGCTCCGCACCTCAGTGCAGGATACCCTGCGTGGGATTCCCTGGCACGGGGCAGTGACTCGGTGCTTGGCAGGGGGCAGCCCCACCTCCCCCTGCTTTCCAGGCCTCCCCACTCAGAACACCACCCAGATCTCTGCGCTCATGTTTTCCATTTAAAAGCACTCGGGGCGGCTGAAGCGCAGGGCCACCCAGCGCTGCGAGCGAGCAGCTGCAGCCCCGGGTCTCACGTTGGACAGAGCCGAGTGTGTTCTCACTCAGCTGCATGAAATACGGGTGGCCACGGGTCCCTCGGGAAAGCCACCTCCCTCGCTATCTGGAGGTGGCAACTATTGTCTGCTTTTTCCAGCTTTGCTGCTCCAAATAGTTTTCTTCTGCTTCCCGCGTCTGTGGAGCTGCGTGTGTTCAGTGGTCTTGAAAAACATCGCATGGGAGAAAACATGAGTCTGTTGCTCTGGTGTAGGGGGACCAGCTTAATGAGAAACGCTTCTTTTTACCGAGTTTTATTAAATCAAATCCCTTGTTCCTTACTCCATCCTCTGCCCCTTTTGCTCCCTCCTGTTTCCCAGCTGAGGGCTGTAGGTGATTTTTGCATGTAATGTGTTTTTCTGATCAGCCCTCTGAAGGCTAAGTCCCCTGATCTTCTGTACAAAAAAAGAAAAAAAAGCCATTTCTTATTAAATTTTTTTTTTTTTTTAATGAAATGAGCTGATTAACCTGCTATTCATTTTGTGTAAGCTGTAATTAAAACGTACAAAGAATTTTGACTTGCAGTGTGCCCTTCTGGGTCTGTTGTTGGGTCTGCCTTAGCAGCATGCATCAAGAGCACACTGAAACATTGATTTTTATCTTTTTAAAGGAAGACTCAGGTAATTTCATAGGGGGCAATTGGAGCCTTTGAATGAGAAACCCAGGAGTGCCTTTTCCTTTGGCCAAGATTTATGCAGCCACGGCAGGTAGCAGTGTAGACCTCTGGCTGGAAGTGCAAAGAATGAGCTCAAATTACAGTCATCTCTAGCAAAGTCAACACATTCCTGATCTCCAAATAGCTGTTTTATTAGGTGATGTTTTAAATTTCCTTCCCCTCTTTTTTGGGGGGGAATATCGGTCAAGAAGGTAGAGGGGAGTGACATAATTTGTGACCTTACTTGAAACATTTCTAGAGCAAAATGAAAATTGATGGTGTTGTTCTATATAACCTGTAGTAGACAAATCTGGTAGGAGTCTAGGGAGGCTGCTGGATTTTAAAAATCTGAGATAGCCCAGGGAGAGACAGGTCACTGGGTGTGTAGTGTGGTTCTTTTCTGCGCTTTTAACTGTTACATCAACGTTTTGGACATTTCTATATATTGTTCTTAGGTCAATGTAGTTATTATAATAGTTGACTGTGATTGTAGATTAGAGCTATGATAAAAGACTTTTTCTGCCTTTATGTGTGTCCAAAGGCACAAGTGACATCTGAGAGTCACTACTCAACTTACTGGCAATTTTCCCCTTATGCCAGAATGGCCAACTTGTAAATGATAATTTGCCAGCAGTAATTGCAGGGGGCTTTTCCTGTGGTATGTTTTGGCTTTTTGTTTGTTTGTTTTGTTTATGCTTTTGTGTGTGTGTGTGCGGATTTAATTATTTATTGTTAATTTTCAAGCTACTTTTCTGTTATCATCAACTGTGATTCTTCACTTTTATTTTTTTTGGTACTAACATTTTAGCCATTTTTGGGGGAGGAAAATACTGAAGGTATAATTATGTGTTTTATAGGGCTGAACACTCCTCCAATGTAAATAAGGAGTTGAGAGAATAAACACAGTATTTAAGCAGGCTTGATTGTGGATAGCTGTGGTTGTGATATAGACAAATCAAAAGATTATGATTTTCACTATTTTAATGTAGTCATTCAGAGGTAGAGTGTTTGTTTTTTGTGTTGTAGTTTTGTTTGTTTGTTTGTGTTTGTTTTTGTTGTTGTTTTTTATGAGCTATGTGATTATCTCTGCTTCTGTCTTTTTACCCTGTATTGTCCACAGTCTGCTTTTTACAACCCAGAATTCATATACAGAATGGTAAGGCTCAGTGTAGTTGCCCTGTTAATCTCCCCATTGCTCAGGTTTTTAAAGTAAAGTTGATGTTTTGTTGATTAGGGGGTGTTGGAGAGAAAAGATAAATATGTGTGTGTGTATATATATATATATATGTATGTATATGTATATGAGGTATATAGGCTCCATTGTGGCATGTTCATGGATGGAGAGTGCTGATTCCCCCAGTTTAGGGAGACAGAGGACTGGGGTGGGGGCTGATTTCTTATTGACATCCTTTGTTCTTTGCTCTGTGGCTGAGGGCATCCTGAGGCAATGCAGAGTTTAACAGGAGATGATGTTGGCTTTTCCATAGCAGACTGGACTCAGCCTTTCACCATGTCCATGTTTTCCCATATGAGACCAAACTGAGCATGGCGAGGGGCTCCGGACCAGATTGTTGTTTAAAGTCGAGTTGTGTCTTTGCACTCAAATTATTCTGGTATGTGACTTAATTGATTAGTGTGTTATATCCAAAGAAACCTCATCCTCTTTCCTCAGATAGTGGCTTGCTCAGATGATTTCTCATTTAAAAACCCCAGTAAGACTGTTGCTTTTGATGCTATTCTTTTTCTTTCCCTTGTGCAGGGGTAAGCTGGCTTCATTATAAAGACAGTATAGCCAAGCAGTTTCCTAGCTGTGGATAAGTAGCAGGACCTTTGAGGCGACCCATTCCAGATGACCTAGGATGAATCAGGCTGCATTCCTAGCAAGGGCACCCCTATTTCTAAACAGATGAAAAGCTGCCTTTTAAGCACACCCGCACATAACTTGTTTGGGGGCAGATGTTTTCCAGTGTTGCTTTTTGCTTTCCTGAGAGTATAGCATAAGGTTAGCAAAATATTTAAACTGTAACATAGTCACAGACTGAGTGCACAAGGTTTATTTAAGGGAGGAGCCCGCTATTTATGGAAAACATGTGGCTTGCCTTTTCTTCCCCCCATCCCGAAGTGGGAATGTTACTTCGGGGT
Organism: Chaetura pelagica; assembly: GCF_000747805.2. Taxonomy (NCBI): domain Eukaryota; kingdom Metazoa; phylum Chordata; class Aves; order Apodiformes; family Apodidae; genus Chaetura; species Chaetura pelagica. The sequence continues at coordinate 976,246 of NW_009954492.1, forward strand.
TTTTAGCATGCTCTTCCATACAGTATGAGAAAGGAAGAGAGGGAGGTTTTTGGAAACTCTCCATACAGTCATGTCCACTTTCTCACTCCAGAAGTGAAAATTTACTGGTTATTGCATTTTGTGTATTTAGATTTTACCTTTTGTGTTTTGAGCAGTATCTTTAATTTATTTTTAATTTATTTTTTTTTTTAACAATCAAACAATGAAATTTTCTCTGCTCTATAGCAGTGGTACATTGATAATCTGCATTAAGTGCAAATTATAGGTGCTAATTAGGAGCAAGATGAGAAAGACATTACAACTCTTGCAATTGCTTTATTATACTAACCTGCCAGTTTAAGAGTTCATTTCATTGAGTTTAAACTTAAAAGTTTAAAAGAAGTGTGGCTAGCTGGAAAGGTTGCCACACTGCTTTAAAAAAAGATTATATGATGGTTGTCATTGTGTCAATTATGGCTGGTTGAGCAATGTTAGTCTTTGATGTCTGGCATTTGTGGAAGACAGTTAATATGAGTCTGCTGAAAAGTATGTTTGTTAGTTGCAGGATTGAGTAAGATGTTCAGCTCTGGCAAAGGGTCTTTGCAGCCCAATATTGGCAATACAGGTAAATTTTTTTGTGGCTCAGGAAAATGTCATACCAATTCCTTGCCTAATCTCAGGGAAGTCTGCAATGGCCAGACCAAAAATAGGACTTGAAGAATGGCAGCTTGCTGTGCAGTGTACAGGATCACAAGCTTTTGCACAAAATACTGCATGCCCTGAATTCAGAAACCTGTGCTTGTTTCCAAGGGCCCCACTGAAAGCAGCCGTGCCTACTCGCTTGTTTGAGGAGCATGGGTAGGTCTCAGCAGAAGTGAGGCAGGAAGGTGGTGGAACTGAGGGACTTTGTGCGCCATGTGGGTTTTCTGCCCTTCTGTGAGCTTAGGAAATGATTAGCAATCAGGTGCTACACCCATGCTGGAGGTCTGAAACCCTTAGATTTTCATTCAAACCATTAAGCACTTTCATCTAATGAAAATCACTGTTTTAAAAAGGAAAAAAAACAAAAACAAATGATGACTATTTTTTTTTTCCTAATGACTTTTTTGATCTAAGAGCTTCCAGAGTGCTTAGCCTTGCAAGTTCAGATTTATTTTTTTTAAATTGCTTTACAAAATCGCAGGATGTTTCTGTGGTGAACATACATCTGTGCTGGCTTTCACTGAGCTTTGGAAATAGGTCAGGAATTAAAGCTCCAGATTTGTGGTTCTGAGGAAAGCCCTTAAGAAACACTCTCAGACATAAGAGGGTAAAAGAAGGGTCACTGGAAATGCTGTTTGACCATATATAGATGGCGTGGTCTCTCTTGTCTGTATGTATGTACAACTACATCCTGCACACCCACATATGTTGAAACTGCTGCTCCTCAATGCTTGCTTAGAAAGAGCAGATTGCTGCAGAAAAAAAATATGTAGTCATGGGAAAATATTAAAGATAAATGCTCTTCCTTTACGTGGTAGTGGTAACTCCTTGTGTGTTTTAAGCTTAGCTGTATGTCCTAAGCCTAGCTCTATTGTTTTGTGTACCTTGGTGAAAAAAAACCCAATGTGAGTCGTGCATTTGCTGTGGTTACATTGCCATGGAAACCAGCACCAAACCTCATTCACACATCGTGCCTGGCTACAGAGGGATAGAGGTCGTGCACTGGCATCTGCCCTGTGCTGCCCTCGGGTCTTTGCAAGCTCTCTTAAGACAGAGGGAGTGGGAAGAGTGGCAGTGGCTAGCAGGAGAAGGGAGGAGGAAACAAATCACACAGGAAGCAAAAATGACCAATAAAGCATGAAAAATTAAGCATTTTGCCCCACTCCCAAGCATTACTGTTTTGTTGTAGTTTGCTAATTTTATTTATTTATTTTTAATCTCAGAGTAACAGTGGAAATTACCAATAACTTCAATGGTAGCGTGAGGTGCTTGGGCCATTCCTTGTTCCCTCACCCTGTATCTCAGTAGGGTGGTATGGGGGAGCTCTGGGTGAGTGAAGCATGCACTGAATGAGCAGGGCATAAAGCAGAGGGGTGGAGAGTGCTTTGACAGAGGGATTAAACCTGGACATGATTTCTGCAGGTCTTCTGGCAGTGTTTATTTAAACAAACAAACAAAAAATTTAAAGCCTTAGGAAAAAAAAAAATCAAGATAAAGAGAAATTAAATAAACCAAAATCCAATCTTTGGGGTAAGTAGAATTCCCCCATACTTGTCCTTCCCTTCCTGCTAGGAATCTTATAGCAGGATTACCAAATGTGAGGTGTTATTTTCTTTGCAGCAGAACAGAAGGGCAAAAGGCAAATGGAATGGGAGGAGAGAAGTGTTTTTTTCCTCCAAAACACATTTATTCTTTCCTTCGGCATAAGCAGCTTCTTCCATCTCTCCCTAAGTCCCTTATTTATTAGGCCTGTGGGTGGCCTTTAGAAAACCTCATAACAGTGTGGCCTTTTGCTATCCTAAAACATTAATTCCCAGGCATGCTCTGAAGGCAGCCTGCCTTCACGGTGTGCACAGTTGTTCATTTCTTCTGTGTTCAGGTTAGGGAGAGGAGCTACTGCTTTCTGACCTCCCCACTCCTCCCCTCTGCACCGTGCCAGAGCCCTCTGTGTGTGCTGAGAATGCAGCACAGCTGGGAGACCCCCTCAGTCCTTGAATACTGCCTTCAGAAGAAGAACCAAATAACATTTACAACTGCTCTGGAGAGGACTGATTTCTCTGTTGTGGGCATTGCTGAGTTTTACTGCCAAAAGGTTAGCGTGGCTAAAGGACTAATCTGACCACAGTATGAACTGTGGATAATGCACCAAATCAGTGCAGCTTTAAAGGTACTTCTCCCTCTCCGTACCTCCTGCTATTCTTTTCCTGAGGTTGCTGAATCCAACCAAACTAGCTGGTAGGTAAAACAGACGTATTAGCAAAACCTTTGCTACACATTTGTTTCTCCTCCTGCTTTCCAAGCAACCTGTGGGGCCTGTGGGCAGCATGCCATAGCATCAAAATATTTTAAGCATTAGGCCATTTGTTTGGGAGTTGGTATTTAATCTGAAACTATATGCACTTAATCTCAAAGTACTGTAAATTTAAGATACCTTCATGTACATAATGTATAAATGCTTTCAAATCTGGGATCTGCCTTGCATAGTTGTGCAGTAACACATTAGACTTGGCCCCTGAGAGGGGCCAGATGTAGCCAGGTCATTGTTTAACAATTAGCTGAGGGGAAATTGAGCACGAATGCAAGGTGAAGCCCCGAGCTGGCTGAGGAGCTGCCCTGTGGCTGCTCTTGGCTCCCTGCTGTGTGTTTCCCACAGCATCCCTGCTACATGCTTCTTCCTGCAGGGGATGTGTCAAGGACACAAACCCAGGCTGTGGAGGCAGGAATGGGAGAAGTGAAGCCCGCGCTGATTTTGCTGCTCCTCAGCAAAGAAAACTGGCATTTCCAGGAGGCTTTGCATTTGGTCAGTTCAAAGTCAGCTGCGAGGTACTCATGGTCATGCTCTCGATTGGGATTCCTGGTGTCTTTCTTTCAAATACTGTACCTCTTTCAGAAACCAGGTGCATGTAAATCCTTCATCTCGGCATGCTGCTCATACGGGTGCAGGGCAGACATGTCTCACGCTGTGCCCTCTGTGCACCTTGCCTTACCTCTTCATGTCTCCTCTGCGTGCCCTCAGTTGTGTCAGGAATGGTAATATGAAGGCGATGACAGTCTTGCAAGATTCCTGATCTTGTGTGTGTACCAAATCCGACCACAATTACCTCCCCCTTCCCCCTCCCACATGATCCCAGGCAGCAGAGTGAGATCATCACCATGAAATCACTGAGCTCCAATACCATGTAGGTCCAGCTCCAGCATATTCAAACTCTGCATGGCTTATTGTCACGTAAGTGTGTAATTGCTAACTGGGTCTTCATGTGGTAGTGCCCTAAAAAATGAGTTTCTGCCATTTTCTTTTTGATTAGTCTCCCTTCTAACTGAAAAGAAGTCTTCCCTTGAGGGAGGATTTTCTTCATCTATTTTCTTAGTGTATTTATTTTTTTTCTGAATTATAAACTTACATCCCTGTATAGATCCTAGAAAAAGAAGTGGACTGACAAAGATTATTGTTCCCTCTAAACATGAGGCTCACAACATTCAAGCAAAAAAAAATAAAATAAAAAAATCTGAAAGTCAACCTCGTTTCTGGTCTTTTCTTGCAGCTTTTAAAATGTCACTGCCAAGAGACATGACCACAGTGGTGAATGAAGCCATGGAAAAAACAGAGCTGAATGTCTCTTTTCATGTTGTTGTTATTATAGTATCTGCTCCCCTCTTTTGAAAATGTAAGTCAGGGAAATGTGTGTGCTGAAGTTCAGAAATAAACACCTGGACTCCTTTTAGCACTAAAGTATTTGGAATATATAAAAATTGCTGTGATAGAAATGCTTTGTTAGGTAAATGAATTGGTGAAATTTGGCATGCTTCTTAAAGAGGCCTTTTGCCAGTCTTTTCCCATATTCTTAGCTCATGCCTTTGTATAATGATGTGATCCATGGTGGGCAGGAATAATTCAGCCTAATGATGAATAATGGTAGCATTTGTGGTCAGCTGGTCATGACATTCTCATTTGAGTGTTTCTCTTTGGGAACTGCATCTTTGAGTCATGAGACTTGCAGTAATGTCAAGAGCGAGAGTAGCAGAGGAACAGACTGGGTGTGGGAGAAAGGGGACACTTGTTTTACAGGGTCCACTCTAGGGAGGGGGAAAAGGAAACAAAAAAGAGTCTTGCTTGAAATACTGGTATCTTTACAATCATCTCTTTGTGATGCTCCCACCACCTTCAAGTATTTCTGTGTTTCAGTCAATGTATGTCTGCAGCCCTGTGCACAAAACCCACTAGAGTATCAGTGAAGGGAAAAAAATAACCTGTAAGAGAAGAGCTGAGGTGAGTAGAGAAGGACAGGGAAGCATATCAGTGGGAAGGATTATTATGTAGCCCAAAACAAGAAAATGCAAAAAAAACAACAGATGCTTTTTAACCTGCTGGAATTGGACATTCTACCCGAGATTTGGATCCTTCTGGGCAGAGGAAGAAGGGGAGCATGTTAAACCTGGGGATCATGTTTAAATGGGGACATGATGATGTAAACACTGTCATGCCAGAATGAGCTATTTCCATCATGCCTCATCTGTGTCTGTTTTTCCTAACTGTTAGGTAACTTGGAAGGTTAAATTTATAGTTTATAGAAATAAATTATTCATTACTAAAGTAGAGAGGGATGTGTGAAAAATGCAGACTTTCCCACTGCAACTTACAAAAGCAAAGAAGCTCCTGTGGGTACACACTTAGGGTAGCTGCATATAGGAATAGTTTGGACACTAGAGTTTTGATTAAAGGTGGTTTTGAAATCCTATGGTCTCACTGGCAAGATGTGTAGGGTACAACTGATTTGTGTGGAAGCAAAAACTGTGTTTGCAGGAAGACAAATAAATGTGAAGGGAGTATCTGTGGTTCAAGGGAGAAGAATTATTAATATTCCAATGACTTTCACAAGCTGAAAGTCTGGGAAATTGGTTGTGGACTAGGAAAACCACAAGTACTCAGGCTTGGTTTAAATTCAGTCTCAAAATTTGTTTGAATGTGAGAGCAGGAATCCAAATACGATGGTGATAGAAAAGCTGATGCTCTTTGCATCCTTCAGATGTCATTTACAGGACACTGGAGATGGCTGAAGAACCAAAAAGCTATACTGTTCCTCTGTAGTGTAAAATACTACTGAAAATCATCAAGAAGAACAAGAAACTTTACAGTTTTCAATAAAGAGACAGTAGGAGAACATGCCCCACCTTGTCACATGTTACTTGAGAGATTCTGCCAATATATCCAAAGTAACTCCATCCTCAAAAAGGAAAAAGGCAATTGTATATCAAATACAAATAGTCTTCTGATGTATCCCATTAGTTGGGAATTTCCTCAATTATTTTTCAAACACAAAATTTTAAATAGCAATGGCCTTTTTCATGATGTCACAATTAAGGTAACAGAAAGCATGTCAAAATTGTACAATTAGTGCGGAAATCTGACTAACCTACACCTGAAAGTTAACCTTGTCCATCAGAGGTATGTTAAAAAATATTAGTAAGAGGAGCTCCAGAATATAACCCATGGTTTTCAGAAAATTATTTTCATACAGTACATGCAGCTATCCTTTGCATTTTATCTAAGTTGTATAAGAATTTGAGACTATAGACCAATTACCCATCCAAAATAAACAGGAATGTTAGCTGAAGCAGAAGAAATCATAACCAGCTTAAACAGCTAAAATACTTGATTTTGTTTGTATGACAAAGCTATATAAAAGTTGCAGCTGAAAGTGAGGACCCATGTTGTTTGATACTGTGCAAAAACAGAGGGCAGTGTATGGAGAAGACGGCACAGAGAGTACACACAGTTTTGGGAGGAAGGAGTGGTGATAATGTTAAATTGATTTTTCTACACTTAAAATCATATGGAAGCTTGCTTAAATTCCTCTGGTTTTGCTTTTTTTATTATTATTTTTTATTTTTACTTGGAGGAGAGGGGTACCAGAAGCTTGATTTTAAGCTGAAGTTACCTAAAAGAGCTGCATTATTTTGAGATTCTTTTTGCTTTAAGGCACTGTTATAGATGCAGGCAGAATTTTGCTCAGTCACAGTCTAGAAATAGCAAATGACAAACACCACACAAGTCTTTATTGACACCATTAAGTAGTCTTTTCTTAAGAAAACAATAGAGTTTCTCATTATAATATCAGTAATGTTGCACAGTAATATTTACATGCTCAAAATGGGTGATTGAACATTTTGGACTAATTCACAGCTGCTCTAGTGGGTTTAACTTCTTTGAAGCCAAACAACTTGCACATGCCTGCATCATGGCTGAGTGTCATCTCTTCAGCTTTTGAAAGTTAGGTTGCTGAAGATACTAAGTGACTGTTTTGGAAAATAAATCATACGATTTCCTAATCGTATCATTCTTTTTCCACTAAGAATGAGGCTTTGATCAATTATTTACCTGCTTGGCCTCAAACAGATCTACAATTTCCAAAACCTTTCCTCATTCAGTTTTTACCCAAACCACACATCCTTGATATTTGCTTCTGCAGAAAGTCTGAGGCAAGCTATGGCTGCTCTGAAAGATGAAACAACATGAAGGAAACAATCACGAGGCCTGAATTTTTTACCTCCTTTTATTATGTGAATGCTCACTGAATTAGAATATCCCCACTAACAACCCCTCTGCAGTTATCAAATGTCTCAGATTTGTTTCAGTGCTTAACCAGCTGTAAAAGACATTTTATCACCTTGTATCTTTTTCACCATAAAAGTTACCATTTAAGTAAATCACTCCAGTATTAGTTTACAGATTACTCTAAAATGGAGAGGGTTTTTTAAATTTATTGCGACTAGTGGCCAGCTGCATGCAGGAAACACTACATTTGGAGCAAGCAGCAACCTGTACTGCAGTATTTGGGGGCTGAGGGGTGAGAGGAGGGAGTTTACCCCATGAGTAATGGGAGGTCCACATGCTCTGCTGCAGAAAACCAGCTGGCTGCTGTGTGCTACCAGAGCTGTTTGCCAGCAGGTATGGCTCATTAGGAGCCTAGTTGCAGGATATAACATCTTTGCAGTCAATTAACAATGCTGCTTTTTAAAAAGGTCCAGATCCTTCCTGATTCAGCAGAGCACTTCAATACGTGTTCAAAGTTACATGCTTGATCAAAGTTTTGTGTAATAAAGATGTGAGGTCTTGTGCTTGAGGTTAAACAGGTAAGCGCATTCCCAAATCAGGGCCTGACATGTTGTGGTTCATAGAGGTTTCCAGGAATCTTGAATATCCTGAAATACTGACTTTGCTGATTTCCAAGCTGAGTATAACTTACTGCTGAAGAGCAAAACCAAACCACATTACTGTGAAGCATGCAGGAAAGGCTAAAATCTCTTTCCTAGCCCTCACTGATGCTTGTCTGGTCAAAGACATTCTAGCAGACTGTTTACATTTTTATGACTGTAAAATAAATAAAAAGAAATTACACAAGCCTAGTTTTCTGGAAATGGGAGTTAAAGTTAATTTAGTCTTTGTAGAAAGAAGCAATACAAGTAATTGAGTTGTTACACATCTCCTGATTTTGATATTTCTCACTGTACGAGGTGAAATTTTGTATCATGCTTTCTGAGGTCAAGTAACAAAGTGAGTATTAGGTCAACCAAAATCCAACTTTTTGCCTTTGTATTTTATGTGACAAGGTGTGCCACTTTCCTTCACTTATTTTCTGGTGTATAACATCCACTTACTTATTGTAACACCCTACTGATAAATCATTACAGTATTTCTTGGGAAAATGTCTTTTCTCCAGTTTAAGTGGGTTAGCATCAGAATCAAAGCTATTCTCTCACTGATTGTAAATTATTTATAAATTTAACCACTGTGTTCCTTGTAGACTGAGTCTAAACACTCTTACTAGGGGATCTAAACTTGGCATTTTCTGTAACAGTGTATTGAATTGTCATAGCTCACTGCTTCATATTCTGCAGTGTCTGATTTTCTTATATTTGCACTGAATATAGTACATAGCTCCAGCTGACTGCAGTAAGCAGTGAGTGTAGACTCAAGCCCTAAATAATTTTTAAACATGATTTATTTTAAGTGATTAATTGGTGGTGTATGCTACAAATGTGGACTGTTTCATTCTTTCTTTTTTCTTTGTTCTCTTAGAGAGCAAGCTGAAATAAGGTCTTGGGGATGTGTGATGTCTTGCTTGTATGTTTTCAATTTTTGTTTTCAGTCTTAATTGGGCTGGAGTGGTATTTTGATTTTAAATTATTGTTGGACTTGAAACTTAAAGCCAGATAGCCAAAACAAACACATTCCCTGTACAGAGACCACCTAGAAGTAGCTGGAATTTGGCTGCAGCCTGCAAGGCAGGCACAGCACCTCCTGTCAAGGCTCTGGGATGTCACCTGTCCCAATGGGGCTGGCACTGGCTGCCCTGGAAACTTTTGAGCCTGGGAATAGTGGCTTCTGGCAGCCCAAATGGTAAGGCAGGAGTCAGATCCCAAGGATCTGTCTCCAGTTTCCACTCTCAGCTTCACTGGCTCTGTTCAGGGATAAGGCTCTGAGGCGTCACAGGTATTTGAGATATCTTGGGGACATTTTGGGTTTAGTTGCTGTAATGCTTGAACACCTCAGAGGTGCAGGTTCTGGAAGCACTGAAATCCAGAGAGCAGGGACAAAACTGCTACAATATGAGCCGCCGGCATCCACATCCATCACAGTGCACCAGAAATGCACGTGAAAGTTCAGTGAGACCCCTGCCCTTCTGTGCCTAGCTCTAAATTTCCCCATATTTCAGATGAAATTTTTTGGGTTCAGTGGTGCAAGCCTCTTAGATGAAAGCATTTGCAACACAATATCCAGCCCCTCCCAGACGCAGGGGTGGGCCTGAGCTGAGAGGCTACATCAGAAAATGGGGGAACTTTGGAAAACTTTGGAACACATGTGCACTTTGCCACTGATCAAATATAAATAATCCTGCTCAGACCCTAACAGCTGAGTTGAAGGAGAGCTTTTGAAAAGATTGAACTTGGATCACATTTTTATGGCCATCTCTAAAATATTTTATTGCTGTTTTGTGACACCAGAGTGTAAATAATGGGGATGTAAATTATGGGCTGGTGTGAAGGTTTTATCGTTTGCTTAAGTACAAACATAAATAGTAACCTTTTGTTTTTAGGGAAATATGTATCTGTATTCAGAAGTACAACTTAGGAAGCCATGTGTAGAAGCAAGAACAACTTAATATTTTTTTGAGTGTGGGTACTTTCTTAGTTGGTAGTGTGTAATTATTTTCAGTCCATTAATGTAGGTCAAGCAACTGAAAAAAAAGAGAGAAGAGTACATGTGTTGTATATGTGTAAATATTACTAGATTGTAAGTAGTGTGTGTGTCACAGTAAGGATCTGAGAGGAAATGTCTTATTAGATGAACTAAAGGAGAAAAATACCTTTTAGAAGCACAAGCCCTTCCTCAGGTCTGAAACAAACATCATATAGTTTGTGTAAATATAATGAATTGTCCTATACTGTAACTGTAGACATACATACATGCCTACACAAATGCAGATATAACTCCAAGAACAGTATTGATTCATTTGTATTAAAATTGCATGGCCATGTTCTCCATTTTCAGAATAGGAATGACCTGTTCCATTTATCGCAATATTACAGCTATTACATTTTTAAAGCTAACATAAACCAATGTAATTCAAGAAATGTGCTATATTTTGGAGTCAAGAGGATTAAAGATCATTTCTCTTTTGTTGTGACTTCATTGGTATCCATCAGTAGCTTGTGGGGCCTCTATCTCTTGGGTTTTGTATCCCATACTCCTTCAGATTTTACTCCCTCCCATGTTGAGATGACTCACTGTTGTTCCCTTCCACTATCTCATGCTGAGTGACCATGGGCAAAAAAATTGTTTTCATCTGCTCCTTTTAGTTAGTGTTCTTGTTCTAACAGACTCACTCAGATAATTTTTTTTCACAAGTTAGGAAACAATTACTTTGTATCTGTGAACTCCATGTGATTCTTCTGCTCCCAACCTTGGCACCAGTGTTTTTTCCAGTCTCTGGGCAAAGTACTGGTTTATGCTGATTGGGATGAGGTATTAAACATGGTTCTCCTGTTCTCTAAGACTGGAAGGACTGGGATGGGACATAAGTGGCTATAATGGTGTGGAATACATGGTTTTAGTGGTCCTAAATTATTGTTCAGATTTGTTATAGGTAATGTCTTTGTCCTGCTAGGAGATAGACACAGATCACACTTTACAAATAAAGCTGTATGGTCCTTGCTCTCAGCAACGTCCTCAGTGTCCTGGTGATTTGGTGCCTTGGAAGGACTGTGCAGAACAAGCTTTGTACTAGCTCTGTACTTCAGGCTCTCGGTGCTGTAAGTACACTGTGTAATGCTGTGGGTACCACTTGGCATTTCCAAGTTGGTTAACCAGGAGTGTTCTGACTTAAAATCTGGAAAATTTATTGGGATTTTGATGATTTTATGCTTTTGGGGTGGATGAAACTTTGTATCTGACTCAGACAAATATGAGTGGTGCTTTTATATTGATTCACTAGTCCCTATAATCAGCAGAATTTTTCATGATTCTTAGAGAAATTTTTTCCTGTAGTATTTTTCCTGTAATGCATTACAAGCATGGTGTAAACAACACAAAGGCTGTAATTGACAGGCAATATCTCATTCTTTTGCTACCATGCTTAACAAGAAAGGGAAGAGGTGTTTTTGGTTTTTGATGATATATTCCCTAGAACCTATAATATGTCCAGTGGTAACTCAGACCATACAGAGATAGTGATGTTAAAACAATGTAATGTATAGAGGTGTACGTTTTCCAAGTGCAGGAAAAATGTGTCTGCAACCTAAGTGCCCTCTCTTATGCTGAAATAAACACTTTTGGGAAGAATTTAGCTGAATGGTTATTTTTGGTCTGGCAGAGGGGAAACTGACTGAGTGACTGTCATTACTTTGATGCTGATTACTAGAATTGACCATCTCAGGGGCAATTTGCTAACTTTGTTTAAAAACAAAACTGGTCTTTCTGGGTCTGACTGTGATTTAGAAAGGGAGGAGATCTAAAAACTGCGGGTTTTTTCCCTATCTTTTTTTTTTTTTTAAATAAACAAATTATTTTAAAAAAATAAAATTCCCAGCTGAAAAACTTTATTTGAACCCCACATGCTGTGGGATTTTGGGAATTAACAGGATGATTCACACATGCAATCCTCACATTAATTCCCACTCCTGAGAATTTTCCTTAAAGAACAAAACTTTTTTTTAAACTGGCAAGTAAGACAAATAATAAACCTAACATTAAGCCCTGGCACAAACTGTAGTACAGTATAATCTCAGGATGTGAGCAGTGTTACATCTTAGCAGGCGTTTTGCAGCACTCCTCTCTGTGAGCTCTTGACTAGTAAGTTGTCCAGTCACTCCTTCCCCTTCCTCACCCCTGCTCCATATGGAGACTCTTGCCAGCAGGGGCTAAAAGGTGATTAAAATTGTTCCTTTCCCCCCTGCCCCCCTAGAGAGTGGGGCAGAAGGTGCTGAGAGCAGCACCGTATTGGCATGCATCTCTGTAAGAAGACAGACCGAGGGCACTGCCTTAGCTCTGCCCCTGATTGATAGAAATTTGTGATCTGGCAGCCCTGCTGCTCTCTTGATGTAACTGGTTTCTTTTTCCTTATCCGGTGGTGGGTGGAAGGTCATGTAAGCTTCAGCTGCTCTTTCTGCAGCAGGAGTTAAAAGTACTCAGAATGTGTAAAATTCTCAAGGTGCTCACAGAGAATCAGTTTATGATGGATTGGTTGCACACTC
>NW_009954492.1:988720-989782 GCF_000747805.2 Chaetura pelagica
TTCCTCTTTTGTTGCTCCTTATCAAAACTGAACAAACTCAAAAAAACCATACCATTTAATTTTATGCAGGAAATAAAGCAAGGTAGTGAGACTCAGTGCTTGTCCATACTGCCACATGTATCCCTCTTAGGACTGTTTTCCTTGATGCTCCTGCCAATTTAATGTAAAGATTCCTCTGACATAATCTTTACCATTTTTAAATGTATAGTTTGATTTTTTCCCCACCTTTTTAATTTTTGTTCAATACCCAGCAACTTCTTAATTAATTTCCTTTGTCCCTCTTTCATTCTTTGAATCATGAAAAGTCTCTAAGCTTAGTCTTATGTTATCTGATCCCCAGTTGAATCAAGTAGTACCAAGCTACCTGGGGTTTTCTTGCTTTTCTTTTTATATAATTATTTCCCTCACCTGCCCTCTCATTTTTTTGTTCCATTATTCTTCTTGCTGGGCTTCCCTGCCAAATTCAGGGCATGTTGGTCAGTCTGACCTGTTTCTCCCCCATTTTAGTTCATAGACTCTCTATTAGCTTATTTTAAAATTCACCTGAGTTCATTTGGTTGTTTCAAGCTTCCCTGCTGTTCCAAACCTATTTCACAGATGCTTTTTTTACTGTGTCTTCAGTTTGGGAGTAATCCTGAAACAGAACAAGTTTGCTAAATACAGTGCAGGGTTTTCCCTTTCACTGGCCCAGATCCACAGCTGCATTACCTACTGCATTTTAAAGATAAATCCAACGTGATAGGAGGATCAGAGGGGCTGCCTGCAGTACTTGGCCTTTCACCACATTTCTGATTCCCATTTTGCTACACCAGCTGCTGCCAACATCCTTGTCTCTAAGGTGCTTCTGTAGTCCTGTCTCTCCTCCCTTTCCTCTAGCTGATGTTTCACTGGTGTTTAAGACCACATCCAGTTGTGGTTTTATTATACATAGAGGTGGAAACTCTGCCTAATGATTCCTTTTCACTCTCCACCTTCCTTCTGTTTTGCCTTAAATATATCCAAGAGGGAAACAGGAGGAGGGATGGAAAAGGAAGGGTTCGGTCTAGACTTCCAAAGCAATTT